>NC_053443.1:59247179-59440927 GCF_007990345.1 Gossypium hirsutum
AATCCATACCATTCCATTCACAAATTTTACTCACCAACAACACCTTCATGAATTCCCCATGCACCACTACAATTTAGATATATATTACTAGTAGCTTGCTGGACATTAGAATATTTAATTAGTGATTTAAGCTAACCCTGGGGGGGGTGCTTATTTGTTTATTAATTCGTAAGTAGATGTTATTAAGAGACAAGAAACCGCACAGGTTGTAAGGTGATGAAGTTGTCTGAGTGTTGTCTCCACAATACCATGTTAACAAGATGACAACCTTGGTTATTCCTTTAACGACCCAATAATTTGCCTCCATCCACCATTGTAACTAATGCTAATTATATAATTTAGTTAACCAATTAATTGTTTAGTAAGGTAAGAGGCGTTGACAATTTGGCACCAACAGGCAACAGCTTTTAAGGGAGATGTAGTTTGGGATTTGAGACACCCAAATTCATTTTCTTTTCATTCATTTGCCAACTTTGTCTTTAGCCCTCCACCTTCCCTTCCATCTTACATTATATATAATATTAAATTAGTAGGAAAGAAGGAAGGCAACATTATGGTTGCTAGAATATTGATTAACACTAATAAATATTAAATAACACTTAAAAAGAGAAGTCCAAATATATCTTTTTAAAATTTATGAAATTACGTATAACTCCGAATTAATATGGGAAAATTAAAAGTGGTATACTCAATAGGCTTAGGGTAGGTCCTTGAGTTGCTTTAACTTTTTCCTTTAATCATCTAATTCAAAGGCAAAAGGAAAAAGGAATTTATGAGCTATAATTTGAAACTATAATGGTCGGTCTGCAAACCCTTGTTCCTTCAAGTCTTGACTAAATTAAATGACGACTGAGAATCCAAAAACTTTCCCATCATAATATAATATATTCTCTCCCACTTTAGTAGTATTTCACATCTACTGTGCTACAGCTGGCAGGCTTCACGTGGATGTTCATTTAGTATATTATATGATATAGTGTGGAATCATCAAGTTGTTGTTAGCTCCATGGACTGGAATCTTGTTAGTATATGACACTACTGAATTCCCTATTTATATTCCTTCACCAAAGCCTCTTTACTGTAAATGACAACAAAAACATATTTCTTTACTAAAGAGATGAAGCTTTTGACTTCTGAGCTCCATACATTTTTAAGCAATTTGCATTTCAAGGATTAAACTCCTACACCTTTCCTTCTTTTCATTCTTTGGTTTCAGAATTCTCAAATACAGCCCACCTTTGTTGATTTAAAAACTGGAACCTCCCACTAAATATTCTTCCTCTAAAATAGTTGAAATGATAAAAGATATTTGCCAACTTAATAAATTCCTTAATGTAGTATCCAAACACAGAGAAATATGAATTAATAATTTAATATTCGATTTTTTGAGAGTGCATCAAATATAAATGAAAAAAAAAGGGTAAAAGGCATAAGAAATTTTTTTATTATTAATTGAAAAAAGGGGGAAAAGAATCCATTGCGTTGCCTACAGAGCAAAGAAAAGCAGGATTACTTTACAACTGCAGCCATTATTTTTTTCCGGTTTAAAAGTGAGTAATTCTTTCTTATCCCTATCCAAATTATGGCAGTAAAAAAGCAAATAAAAGGAAAGCAGCAGTGGCATTGAATCTGATCTACATTTGATAAAAAGTAAGGAAGCAAAGTAAGTAGGCAGTTGGTTTGGCTTGTGTTAGATTACAAGGATCATTAAATAGGACAGGTCATAAGTGCTATAAATCAAGTCTCCTCCCCTCTCCTCTCCTCCTCTGTTCTGCATGGAAATGTGTGTCAACTGCAACAACGTTTTCTTCCTTCTCCACCAATAAATTAAACTTCCTCATCATCAGATTTATTTTCCACCATGCTTAGATCGTTAGCCAGGTACTCTTCAACCTTAATTCCCTTGTTATTTTCCCTCTTCTTTGTTTTCATTCTTTCTTCTTCACTAATCCAGGCACTTCAAGTTTGCTACCAATGATTTGTGCAGTAAGAATCTAAGATTTTACTCTGCACAACCAGATGGTTCCGCCACAACAAGGTAAAGCTAAGCTAACCTCATCACCAACTTCACTAGTTTTCTTGATTGATAGGTTTGGAATGGACTAGGGACCGCTAACTCTGAATTTTCTTGATTAGACAACATTAAAAAGACCTTCTGAATTTCTGACACAAAAGCCACATTTGAAATTGTTTTGCCAATGAAATGACACAATTTTTCTATGGTTTTCCTTGTACCAGCTACTAGCATAAGACGGCTGCCGTGCACCTTTTTTTTCCTTGTTGAATACATCTATGTATTGTTTTGCCATTGGAATTTTGGGTGAATTTTAGTTTCGTGAATCTTGTCAATGATTTTAATGAAGAAAAAAGGTAATCATTAGAAAGACATAGTAAGCTGTATTCTCATTCATTAATGGTAGGTAGCTTCTTAATGTTAGTTTTATCTTTTTCCCCTTGTTTCTGTGATGCTTTCAATTTGCTCACATGATTTACGGAGATGATTATTGTTTTTCCATGTGTGGATCTAGCAAACCATATTTTCTGAGAAATCGGAAAATTAATGCAAACTGAATATCTGCCATAAATTAAGCTTCTTTTGTTTTGGGTAATCGGTCTCTAACAAGATGCAGACACATTTTCTTTCATTCGGAATTAAATTATGCAATAATGTCAAATCAAAATACATTTGATTAAACCCAGTGCCAGTGCTGTGACTTGTGACAATGGGGAAACTGTGGTCCATTCAAATATATTTCTCAAACAGAAAGAAGAGAATTATTTGATTGGACATTTGGTAAATGGATTGGCACTGTCATCATTGTCGACATTCGTTTTTTCAATACATTCATTCAGCTTACCTATTTGTTCAAACAAGACAAGGACCAGTCTCATCTTCCTTCCCCCCGCCCCCCCCCCCACTATTCTAGTCTCTGCTTAGTTTGTTGTTTTGTCTTTACTTGTTTGAAAAAGCAGGTTACAAGGCAAAGTAGCCTTAATCACGGGAGGTGCAAGTGGGCTTGGCAAGGCCACCGCCATTGAGTTCGTAAAAAATGGAGCCCATGTCATTATTGCAGACATCGATCCACAAGTAGGCCAAGAAGCTGCAAATGCCTTGGGCCCTTCAGCCCGTTTTGTGCAATGTGATGTGACGATGGAGTCCCAAGTAGCAGAAGCTGTACAAGTGGCGATGGAACAACATGGAAAACTGGATATAATGTTCAACAACGCAGGCATAGCAGGGCAGGCATTCCCGCCCAGCATTGCAGAGCTTGACCTAGAGGAATTCGATAGGGTAATGCGGATCAACGTTCGAGGCATGGTGGCGGGGATAAAGCATGCTGCCCGAGTGATGGTTCCTGTGGGATCGGGGTCTATTCTTTGCACGTCAAGCATAAGTGGGCTTATGGGTGGGCTTGGGCCACACCCCTACACGATAGCAAAATTCACAATCCCTGGCATCGTTAAGTCCGTAGCCAGCGAACTATGCCAGACAGGGGTGAGGATAAACTGCATATCACCTGCTCCAATACCAACACCAATGGTGATACGTCAAATAGCTGAAATATACCAAGGTATTCCCAAGGAGAAGGTGGTTGAGATTATAAATGGGGTGGGAGAGCTGAAAGGGGCGAAATGTGAAGAGATAGATGTGGCAAAGGCTGCACTCTACTTGGCCTCCGATGAAGCCAAGTATGTAACAGGTCATAACTTGGTTGTTGATGGAGGCTTCACCAGCTTCAAGAATCTTACTTTCCCTTCTCTATCATCCTGACCTCATCATTTTCATCCCTTTTCCTTTGCCTTCTTCTTTCATTGTTATCAAAAACTAATAAATCAGCTTTTGTTGCATTGGATGCATATATGGCTATATAGCCATCAATGTTTTTAGCATAGTCTTTTAGCATTTGTTTTATTCACAAAAATTGTGCATAAAAACCTCCAACGGTAATGTGCCCTTCTTCTATTGTCAATAAAGAGATGAAACTTTGTTTCTTGTTATACCAAGAGACCAAGTTATTCTCAATATAGAAGCAAAAACCAGATCTGCTCTTTCTATCATCTATGTTACTTAGTCTGCACTACTATATCATACCAAACTCATATTAGTATCTTTTGGGAACCAAAAATTAAGGTTGATAGTACCACTAGAGGTGTCCATGGGCCGGGCCCAGAAAAAAATTTTGGCCTGCGATCTAGGCCCGGTCCAAAATATGGGCCTGAAATTTTGTCCAGGCTCGGTCCAGAAAAAATTCCTAAGCCCGAGCCTGGCCCGGCCCATTTTTTTAATAAACACAAAAAATTTATTTTAAAAATAAAAAAATAAAAAAAATATATTTATTCCGGCCCGGGCCAAAAAAGTTGTGCCCGAGGCCCGGCCCGTTTTCTAAACGAGCCTCATTTTTTGCCAAAACCCATATTTCGGGCCTATATTTTTACCCAAACCCTCCCATATTTCGGGCAGGTCATTGGGCCGGGCCGGGCCACTCGGCCCATGGACACCTCTAGTACCACCTACAAACCTGATGATATTTTTCAATACTGCCTTTAGATGAGACTCCCATGAATTAGTCGGGTATCTAGCACAAACTCTCACACTAAGACATAGGTCAAGTTTGCTGACAGTGAGATATATAAGGCTACCAATCATGTTTCTTATGTGCTAGGGTTAGTTGCAACATCCTCAGCATCTTTGCTAAGTTTCTCATTTGATCAATTTGATGTTCTCATTAGCTTAGCTCTTTTTAGGTTAAATTTTTTTACCAAATTCTTTTCATATGTTTCTCCGGACACAAAAATTTCATCTTTGAGAAAATCCAAGAAAATAAGACAGTTCTCCTACCATACATCTTCTTTACAAAGTCTTCACTTGCTATAGATGGAGTGGATCAAAATATAGTATCATCAATGTAGATTGAGTCTAAAAAGCCTCAATGGATGGAATTTTACCAAGGGGCTGGTGAGTAGGTAATTAAAAATTCTTTTCTAAAAGATGAAAAAACAAATAAAATATTGAATAATGATTTATAGAAGTTTGGTCTCAATTGCCTATATCATTTACTTTAGCTCCACTTATCAAGGATTTCTTCAATTCACTATACTTGAATTGTTGCCTTTCAAAGATAAGGTATAACCTTTACAACTCCCTATATTTTCAAGACTTAGATAAAAACCTCTCTCTTATCTTTTACAATGGCTGAGATAAAAACAGTTTAGGTTTCAAAGATCAACTAGCAACCTCTCTATCTTTTAAGGTTCAACTAGATGTCATATACTCGGGACTTAAAATTTTCTACATCCAGCCTTAGGCTAAAACAAGTAACGATCATGGCCTAAGTTTAGCCTTGGTGAGAGCTCAAATGTTGGCTAAGTAAAGGCTAGTAGATGATTAAGTGAAAATAATGCTAAAGGAATGCTTTATTACACGGGAAAGCTTTCTTACAATGTTTAGGCTATGTACAAATGTGGGGTGGGGTTGTAGCACCCTAATCCGTCTCAGTTGCCGAATTCAGGTTACAAAGCATTACCAATCAAATCAGAACATTTAATTTCAAAGCAGAAATAATTATGCAACATAATATCAACATTCAATAACTCAATATAATCATAGTAAAAATACACTTAAAGACCTTAAATCGAGCTTACAAGGACCTAAAAACAGTTTGGGAACAATCCGGGATTAATTTGAAACAAAACGAAAAATTTTAGAAAAACATGAATATTTTGGAAAACAGGGGTCACACAACCGTGTGGACATTTGAAGTTTGGACACATGACCTTGACCCAGCTCGTGTGGCCGCCCATGTGTATATTCGAAATAGGGCCACACGGTCGTGTTGTAGGCCGTGTGCCAGACCGTATGTGTATTTGATGTTGAGTCACACGACCGTATCGCAAGCTGTGTGCCAGACCGTGCCACAAACTTTTTGAGACACACGGTCGTGTCTCAGACCGTGTGAAACCTGCACCTAAAACAATAATGACACACGGCTATGTGGGGTGACCGTGTGTGGCACACGGCCGTGTGACAGCCCGTTTTCCAAGCCGTGTGTAGCATAATTTTTCCCTTAAACAAGCCATTTCAAAACCAAAACTTGCACAACAAGATACACAAATTCCACAACCATTCACATGACCAAAACACTCATCAACCACACTAAAAACATATCAATTCCATCTACCTACAAAATTAACCAGTGTGCCCTCATTGACACCACATTTCAATCATCAACTAAAAATTTCCATTCAACTTTAAAACAAACCAAACACTTCATTCATTCAACATCAAAAGTTATCACATTATACCTATTACTTCATATCCTATATTAACTTAGTTTAACATGATTTATACCACAAACACACAATCCAAAATAAACCAAACTTGCATAACACATATCAACTAAACAAAATTAACCATTTGCATCTTGTTACAATCTTCCAAAATTATTTACCAAACATCCTATATACATGCCACATTTAACCTCTAACAAGACTTCAAATAAAAATCTACCGATGCTATATGATGATAGGTGAGAGCTCCGGTGATCCAATCAACGCTTCAAAAGTTCAAAATCTACAGAAGAGCAATAGCAAAGTAAGTATGTAAATTACTTACAAGTTTTCACGATTTAACATATAACTTACCAAAACTCATTTCAATGATACTTGCTCATGGAAAATAACCGTAACCTTATCACAATCACTTAATAGTACGGATAATCAAATTTTGTATTAATTTTCTTTCTTTCTTTCTTTCTTCCGATGGATCTTTGTAAAAATATTCAATTACATGAGTCCAGAAATAGATAATGCTCGTAAGAGTTATTCAGTTATATATTGAATATGTCAAGTTACCCGTATGGGCTAAATCACTAACAGTACAGATAAACTAGCCTAGCTAGGGCTAGGTATACATGTTAAACGACAATAGATTACCAGTCTTGGCTAAATCGGAGTCACATATACATCCGAGTCCGCAACACATGCAGGAACTCGGTCTAGATAAAAAATTCAAACAAACATTAACAACAATAGTATTAAATAATAACTTATAATCAAAATAACCATAGAATTTATAGATTTACAATAGCTACCTAAAATCCAAAACGATTACTCCACAACATTCTCTTTCCCCCGATTTATAATCGATCTACTTGTTTTTTGATCTAAACGTAAAAAAATAATTCAATTAATAATTCAAACACCATACAATACTTAGATTCAAACCATTAAACCTTTAATTAAATTTTTACACATTTACCCTCAACAAATAACTTTTATTCAATTTAATCCTTACATCAAAACTTAATCAATTAACAAGCTTAAGCCAAAATCCCAACAAACCAAATTCTCATAGTTCCATAACAACTCATAATGTTCACAATTTCACAAAAATTCCATAACATTTACTAATTTATCATTTAAATCCCTAACCATCAAAATCATCAACAACTACCCCACCAATTAATATTGTTCAAATATCAAACTCACAAGAACATTATAAAACTTCAAAAACTTCATAAATTTAACAATGGAACAAGTCAAAACATCTAATAATTTAATGAATTAACACTCGGGTTAGTTGGACTTAGATGCAACAATCTCAAAAACATAAAATTTACTAAAAACGAAAATGAAAATCACTCACATGCAAGCCTTCCAAGTGACTAAATACTCAAGCTAAAATAAGTTTGCTTCCTTCTTAATTTTGGGCAAGAGCTAACAAAGATGACACCGATTTCTTTCTTTTCTTTACTTTTTCTTGTTTTATTGTTTATTTACTTATTTACCCTCATTAATTACATTCTTTTTTAAACCAAATCAAGCCCATAGCAGTCCAATAAAAGTCTTCATGGTATAATTATCATTTAAAGCCATAAATTTAAATTATTTTAATCATTTAATACTTTTAACTAATAATGTAACACCTCTATACCTGGTTCGACCCAAGGAACCTGATAGAGGAATATTATATTTGGTGCCAAAGTGATTTTGGCTAATCACTAATATATTTGAACATAAAAAAAATAAATTTTTATAACTTATATTTTAGTCCCTACTACTTGGAGCACACTTGATCTTCCTAAGTACATGCCATTCTATTCAAAATTTTGAAACGTACCCTCTTGACACTTGGAGATGTGATGAGATGGATGCTCACAACCTCAATTACAACTATTCAAAATCACTGTACCTAACCAGCGCACGGAAAAAAATCGTACGTTGAGTAAAAACTCATTGGTATTTCTATAATCAGAATATGTAAAGACAAAATAATATAATAGGCATAATTAAATTATAAGGACAATATCCTAATTCACACAATTGCTATAGAAAATGGTTATTCACATATCAAACCATATTTATTCGCACAATGGCATCAGTCATGCAATACTCAGTTCATGAATACATCATTTCGTACCATACTCAATTCTCATCATTTGCTATGTAATAACTTTTCACAATATGATACACATATAATTTAAACAACAATATTGTTCATTCCATATCAATTCATGAATACACAATTCATCTGTCTCAATCCATATTTCAATTCACTGTTCCATTTTCATTCCACATACAATATCATCCAATATCAATTATAGTGTCATTTCATTTAATTACCCCTGTTAACACAACTTGGACTCGGACGGATACACGGATCCAACCAAAACACACCAGTTTGGCACCCAGTGCCTTATCAGATAATTCGAAGTAATAATTTGACACCCAGTGTCTCATCGGCTAAACCGAAGTAAATTGGCACCCAGTGCCTCATCGAATATATCCGAAGTAATAATTTGACACCTAGTGTCTCATCAACTCGAAGTCGAAGAAATTCTTTAATTCTTTCAATCCTATAGCATGTCATCTATATCCGACTCAGCCCGATACAGTTAATAGGATTTCAATTCACTTTTCAAATACAACCAATATTCAATTCAATTCAAATAATCAATATATATTCAATATATATACCAATTCAATCAATATAAATTCAATAAATTCATCACATACTAAATCAATCCATTTCAATTGCAAAACACAATAATTCTCATCTCAAGACTTACCATATACATTAAATTGAATTATAACAATTAACAACTAAATTCAGATTATAGAAATACAAACCGGAAATTTTGAGCTATTCCTCATCAACTTTATCTTTCCCCTTTTTAGTTGAGGATTCCGGTACAACGTTAGCTACGGAATTAAAACAATTAAAATTCATCAATACAACACAACTTAATTTCATATTGAATATTTCAATTTTTACTCAATATTTGCCTAAATTCCAATTTAGTCTCTAAACCGAGACTAACTTTTATTCTTCACATTTAATTCTTTATTTTCATGCAATTCCACTTTAGACTAAATTTAACTCCTTATTTTCACTTAAGTCCCTAAATTTAAAATTTTTTACAATTTAGTCCCTATTTCTCAAAATTTACAATTTATTCTACAATTTAATTCTTTTTCATTTCTAGCTTAAAAATCTATCAATTTAATCCCTAA
Organism: Gossypium hirsutum; assembly: GCF_007990345.1. Classification (NCBI taxonomy): domain Eukaryota; kingdom Viridiplantae; phylum Streptophyta; class Magnoliopsida; order Malvales; family Malvaceae; genus Gossypium; species Gossypium hirsutum. Next base: position 59,256,693 of record NC_053443.1, read on the forward strand.
TACTAAAATAATTCAACATTAAAAACACTTAAAAACTCAATAATTTCTAAAATTTTGACATGGGTCAGGTAGTATTTAACATCGAGATTCCAAAAATATAAAAATTACAAGAAAAAATGATTAAATTGACTAACCAATTGAACTTTGAAACTTTGAAGCCCTTAAAGCCCTTCGTCTCCTTCTTTCTTTCCTTTTTCTTTTATTTATTTTCATTTCTGTTTCGTTTTGCTTGTCTTTCTTTTTTACTTTTATTTATTTGTTTTATTATATTATAATATATAATATATATACTTAATAATTAAGTAAGTATAATTTAATATAATATATATTAAATTTACATACTTTTAACTTATGCCACCTCATTAATAAAAAATGACATAATTTCTTCTTTAGTCCTTTTAATTATTCTTTAATCTATAATTTAACTTTCACCCTTTATACAATTTAGTCCTTATACCTAAGTACTCTTATTTCATACAAATTCACTTAACCAAAACCTAATTAACTACACAACTAACTTCATAAATAAAATATTTACGAGTTCGATTTATGAAAACGGAGTCTCAAAATGCACTTTTCGACACCCCTAACTATCGGGTAGTTACAAATAACCACTTTTACTACTTTTACGCTTTAATTCTTTTTACTTAATTACCTAACTAAATGCCAAAATTTCTTAATCAAACCCTAATATGACATTATAGATTTCCTATAATTATCAATTAACCAATAAAACACTGACTTACTAATTGGAATTGTGGTCCCGAAACCACTGTTCCTAACACCACTGAAAAACAGGATGTTATAGGAGTGACCCCTTATTTATAAAGGGTGGGGTGACCCCTTATGTACAAATGTACTATGTTTTATATATATGTATTCACGTGTGACCGGTTAAACATTAGTAAATATATATATTTTATGTTATAATTTTGGTTATAATAAAACTAAAATAATAAAATGGAAATAAAATAGAAATTAGAAAGAAAGATAATGAAATAGTGGATGGTAAGAGAAAGCTTTCTTTCTCATTTTTTGTTGCATGCAAATTCGAAACCTATAAGGAGAAGAAGAGGACGAATGGTCAAGGGGGTTTTAGCTTTCAAGCGTTATTTGGTTAGTTAATTTAGTCATTTTTTCTTGTAATTTTTACGTTTTCAGAATCCTGATACCTAGAACTACTCGACCCATATTATAATTTTAAATACTGTTAAAGAAGTAGGATGTTACCAATGTCGGACTTTTGGTGTTTAAGGTGTTATTTTGATAGATACTAAGTTTAGAATTGATAAAAGACTATATTACAAAGTCAATTAACGATTTCGTACAATAAAGTATAATTTGTGAAAACATTTGAAATTAGGGCTATGATTGAGAAATGAAAAGTTCTATAGGGACTCTAGGATATTCGGCTCTATTACTTTAGAAGTTAAATGTGGAAATGTTGTTAGTCCCGATTTTAAGGACTACAATTTAATAAAATGTAAAGTTGCAATATTTAATAATTGAATGTGAAATTGGTTGTATATTGATAAATTATTATGTTGTTTTTAATCCATAGCTAACGTTGATCCAAATTCCTTAAAAAGAAAAGGAAAGGATAAGGTCATCGACGAATAGTTCGGAGCTTACAGTTTGTGTTTCTATAATCTGAACTATTTTAATTGTTGCATTTGAACATTGCATTATATGGTAAGTTATAAGGTAAGTTACAAAGTTGATTCAATGTGATATATTGAAATGGTTAAATTGATTATTTGTACTAGAGATTGTATTGAGTGAATTATTTGGATTGATGAAGTTGTATTATGAAATTGAGGAATTGATTTATGAATTGATCAGAGAAATACATTACCCTATTAATTGTTCGAGTAGGGTCAAGTATAATTGGCATGTCATAGGATAGGAAGAGTTCAGGGTTTGCGACTATGTATCAGGAATGTTGGGCACCCTATTTTTCGGTTATACCGACTAGTATTGGGCACAACAACTTGTCGATTTTACCGGCAAGTACAGGGCATAATTTATTTCTACAGATTTATCTGTCAAGCACTGGGTGCCAAAAATTGGTATTAAAAGAAAGAGATGAAATTGAAAACGATAATGAAAATTTAAAATTATGGTATGTGAATTGAATGGAAATAAACATGATTGTGAGATTTTGAATATATATTTTTTACAATGAATGTATAAAAATGAAAGTATAGTAAACCATGAAATGCTTATAATTGAATTGAATGTTGAAGTTACAAAAAATGAATGAAAAATATATGTCTATTTGAATTACTCTCATTGTAATTCCTTTTCAGTCATATAATTGAATGTTTTATATTATGTTTAATTATTCAGATTTATAGGATCACCACTGAGTTATACTCAGCGTACGTTTGTTTTTCTTGTGCACAGGTTAGGTACCTAGTAGTTCTAGCACCGACTCAGCATCCAGCGATGATCCCGATCTGAAGTGTTGGTGATGTTTCTATATTTGTCTTGGCATGTACCTAGGAGATCTTTGGTTGATATAATTATTTTGTAGCTTGATGGTATTTTGAGTACTATGTGAATATGTATAAGTGTGAAGGCAATGGATAAATTGTGATTAGCATGATAGTTGCTTAGTTAATTGCTTAATGTTTTCATGAATGGGATGGTATATGCTAGACAGTATGCTTGTTTGATGGTTGAGCTTAGTTATGTTTTATGATGTACTTAGATGGTATCTTAGCATGGATTTAGTAAAAAAACATATGTATATCTATGATCTATTTGAATGTTTAGGTAGCATTTGTGTAACAGTCTGTGTTTTAGTGGTGTTAGAATAGTGATATTGAGACTATAATTTTGACGTGTGAAAGTCATTAGAATCGTATTAAAATTTGGTTTAGAAATTTTTACGTTTAAATAGTTAATTAAGTAAACTGATTAAATCGTAAATAGTGCAAAAGTCAATTACTATTAGAGTTTAGTGCCAATTGGGTGATTGAGTAAAACATTATGGATTAACATGACAAATAAATCATTTCATTAGTTGGTGGACAGTTAGTAAAGGAAAATGAATTTAAAATAGGTGATAATGGTATTTTTGTAATTTAGTCAAAATTTAAAACAAAGAAAAGTTAGAAAATTGTCATCATCTTTATATTTTCTTTCGGCTTGAGAACCGAATACTATTGTGGGGAGAAGGGGGAAGCTTTGGTTTTGATCTTTTCCTTGCATGTAAGCTCAATTCCCTTTCGTTTCTTGTAATTTTTATATTTTTGAGATCGTTGCAACTAAGTCTAACTAACACGTATCTTCGTTTTTGAAATTGTTAAATGTTTTTGAATGTGTCATTGATGAATTTAGTGTGTTCTTAAAGTTTATTAATGAATTACCATGCTTAGGTGTTAAATACAAATATTTTGTTAAGAAATTTTGTATGATTTTAAGTTTAAGGATTTAAATGAAAATAAATTAAATTAAGCAAGGTTTTCTTGTGAAATTTCAACATGTGTGAATTGATTTAATATAGTTGAACATTAAGTTCAATGGGTTTAAAGTTTAAATGGGAGAAATAGGCTTGTTTTGGTCTTAAGGACCAAATTGATTAATGTGTAAATAGTTGGGGCAATTGTACAAATTATAAATAAGAAAGTATTTGTATTAAATTGAATAATATATGAAATTAAGATTAATAATTAAAATAAATTATATTATAGATCAATAACAAGTTGAAAACCGGGGAAAAGGGAAGGTTGCTGAGTAGTTCTTGAACTTTTTTCATTACTACAATTTAGCCCTGGTAAGTTCATTTAGTTTATTTTGATATATATATTTTACAATATGAATTAAATGAGAATTTAGTTATTGATTGTTAAATAAAATATTTCTATTTTGAATTAGTGTGAATGGAAATAATAAATTGTTAGACTTTGGTTTAGCGGTAATATCTCCTGAACCGATGAACATAGGATAGAGTACGATTGGCATGCCAATAGGTTATAGTGTGCGCGGTACGAGGATTTATTTGAGATGAGACGATGATTCTTGAGATGTGATTTTACACTTAATATACCAAATTCCAACATTTGTTGCAGACTATCGTGATATATTACAGTGATTCTGGCGTATTACCGGAGGCGGATGTAAAGCCTTCAGGCTTGGCACTTAGTGCCCAAGCGTGTTTTCAAAGGGATGTTAGCCTACGGGCTAGGCACTTGGTGCAAAGGCGTATTATCGGTTGGATTAGCTCGTTTGAGCATTTAGTGTGTTTCGGATGGATAATTGTGTGCTCATATTCATATATCGTTCATCGGGCAATGTTTATTGTGTTAAATGTCTTGCTATTGAATTGTTGAAATATTATTTGTGAATCTCCTAATAGCATTGTGGCTTGATAGTGAATGATCTCGTATTTGTTTATGTGTAAACTCACCTGTTGTGAATTGTGGTTGACAAGAAACTCTAGTTTTTAATCTTGTTATTAAAATTGTTATGTTTAATTCGGTAAGCTTTATCATTTTAAACATTGAACTTACTAAGCTCTAGTGAAGCTTACTCGTGTTCTTTTCTGTTCCTTGTAGATAACATTTTGTGGAGTCAAACGATCAAATCAACTTGAAGATCACACTATCCAGATACATTTTAGTAGATTTTGATATGTTTATTTTGGGTTATATGGCATGTAATAGGTGTTTTTGTATATGTTTAGATACTTATTACAAATGTTATGTTTTAAGCTTGGTATAAGCTTACTTGTGTATATGCCTTTAATCTTGGTTGATGTGTCAAGTGAATTGAGGTTGATAATTGAATTGTGGGGTCAATAAGGACATATTGGTTAGACACTTAGGTTGATTGTTTTACCATGTTTTAGGCTTGTTTAAATGTGTTTTTAAAGTATGGAAATGGTTGTTTTTTATTTGGTTTGAAACCTAAGTGTTGGATGAAAGTTTGCCTTATTTTGAAAGCTTTTTAAGGTGCACACGGTCTATGCTATTCCAAATAGCCATGTGACACACATGACCATGTGTCGTATTAATTTTTAGGTGCATGATTTTTCACATGGCCATAGTTAGTTACACGGCCATGTGACCTCTGTTTCCAAATTTTTCAAATTTTTGCATATTTTTCTATTTTGATTCAAATTAGTCCCAGATTGTTCTCAAACTATTTTTAGGGTCCTGTAAGCTCGATTTAAGGCCCGTAAGTGTATTTATATCATAAATTGATTTTGTTTGTTATATGTTTATAAATTATTTGTTTAATTATTCTAAAATAAAGTGAAATGTCGTGTTTTGTCTTGTAATACTCTGTAACTCTAATTCGACGACGGAAACAGGTTAGGGGTGTTATAATTTGTATCTAGGTTATTTAGATAAAATGGAAGTCAAATTATGGGATGTTGAATGAGTTCGTGATTAGCTTGATTATCAAGGTGCCATTTGAGACATATTGGGTTGACATTTAAGTGTTTGATTGGATGATATTATAATTTCTTGCTTGATAAGTGAATATGGTAAGAAATGAACTTTCTAAAGTTGAGATTTTACCATTTTGAATTTAGGTATCGATATTTTGGCATCTAGTATCGATAGATGACCATATGAATAGGTTTAAAACAACCAGAATGTCAAAATGGTATCAATTTTTATTTGAGTATCGATACTTTTTCATAAAATATCGATACTTTAAAATAATTATCGATACCCTTGTTTTGCAAAGAAAACAATATTGAATTTTGGTATCGGTTTTAAAAAAGGTATCGATTCAGTATCGATACCAACTATGGATTTTCATTATTGTCTTCTAAACCTTAAGATTTTATAATTCGATCCTATTACATGCTTAGATTTCACAATTAGGTGCTTATAGAGTTCAAAATTTTAATATGTTTGATTATATGTTATTTAATGATAATTAAGTGAGTTTTTGTTTAGTAAATTATCTATCGATTATTGATTTTTGTAGTAGCATCTTTTTACTCAGGTTCGGTGACTAGGCCGAGTAAGGGGTGTTATAGGTAGAGACATTAATGTACTCATTGGAAGAATGCTACATTAGACTGGACCCAAGTTGAATTAATTCTAAATATGCTTGTGAATTAATTCACTTGTGACGTTCATTATAACACCCCATGCCCGACCTGATCGTTGGATCCGAGTATGAAACGCCACGAGCCGAACCGTTGAAAACACTAAGCTTTTCTTTTTAAATAACTTTGTGATTTGACGGGTACCTGTTTGTCAAAGCAGTGTACCGATAATTTGAATTTATATTTGAGAAATAGAAATTTAAAATAGTATCACACCACTTTAAAAGACTAAAGATACAAGTAAATAGCCATTGACAACAGCTTAGACAACACCCATCAATCACAAATAAATGATAAGCCAACAAGGCTGCTAATCAACATTCAAAGATTTCAAAATATCATTTTCAAAGTACAATTAAATGACTTTTTTTTAAATGGCGGCGTCTAACAATTATCCTAGTACCCCCAACAATTATATGTTACCTACTAGAAACAAAGAAGGCTCACAGATGGCAGCTGATTTGGCTAATTCTCAGCTAGCTCGATGCTTAATCTAAGAACCTAAAAATAGGAAGAAGTAACTGGGTAAGTTCGTGAGAACTTAGTGAGTTCTTGGGACATACATCCCACAACATATGCCGTCAAGCAATAAGAGATTAGACTCAAACTGACAGACTAGCACACCATATTTGGTGGGTACAACACACATTGATCCGTAGTACCAACTAGCGAATACTACCGTAATCAGACTCAATTGGCAGACACTATCTATTTTTGGAAACTCATCCATGGCGGACATGGGCATAACTGCTCTGCGTATACGCCACTTGTGTAAACTACTCTTTTATACTATCGGACTTTCTATTTACTTTTTATGTAACATGCACCAATATTTTCACACATGCATCATTTTCCCTACATACTCCTTTCCTTGTGCTAGCTTTTGATCCTAGTTCTGAAGAACCAATTTTCCTATATCTTCTTACCACTCATCAAAGTTATTTAACATTCATCACCTCCGTACCCTCTAACTTTCCCCATTTTTTTTCGAACACACACACACACACACACACACACACATACATACACACACATGTTCCCCTGCAATGCTGGGTTTTCACCAATCACGATTTGCACCAGAGTGTCATACTAAAGGCAAAACGTATTATTCTGTGTCTTTTATTTATCATTATACACAATATCCCTCTATTGCCTTCGTACACCAGTCTGGATACGGAGCTTGTGCACTATAGAAATAGTATTTTCACTGTAAATACATCATATTTCTGGGTATGTTCAATTGTTTACACCCTTGCTTGCATGCACTGAAAATTAATCGAAATAACACAGATTTAAAGACTCAAAGTACAAAGAAACTCACCAGAATTGTTTACTCAGAGCTTTGCCTAATGTACGGGTTCCTTTTGTAACAACCCGGTTTTGACCCTAATCGAAATAGTGGTTTCGAGATCACAAATCTGAATTAAAAAAATATTTTTATATTATTTTCTGTGTTCATTATGTGTGAATTCACTAGTGTGAAAATTTCGTACTTTAATTTTGCCGTTTGAGTGTCTAATTAAATAAAAGGATTAAATCGCGTAAAATTAAAATATAGGGGTTAAAGCTAAAAGTATCTATTTGTTGTTGCCTTTTTATTTGGAAGGTTTAAACATGCAATTAGACCACTAAATAGTTAGTGGATGGCTAAGGACAAAACTAACCCTATTATATATATAAGTTATGTTTATATAAATAAGGCTAAATTAGTAATTTATCAATATTATAATATATGATAGTTAAAAACATAAAAGAAAAACATTAGATTATCATCTTTCCTAGCCGAAACCAAGAAGGAAGAAAGCCATTAAAGCTTAGTCAAGTTTCGGCTATATTGAAGCTTAAATTCAAGGTTCGTTTTGTTCGGTTTTTGATAATTTTTACGTTTTTGAGATCGTTGCTCTGTGTTCTTCAAAACCCATGTTTTAATTTTGTGAATTGTTGATGATTTTGAAATGTGCCTTTGATGAATGCTTGGACTTTGTGATAGTTGATGATGAAAAATGAAAGATATGTGATAGATTAATATGTTTTGTATTGGAATTTTTAGTGAAATTGAGTAAATAGGGCTAAATTGTGAAATTTATTTTTAGGGGGACTAAAATGTGAAATAAATGAAATGTGTGGACTAGTATGAAGACAAGAAACATTCGGCCCTAGCTTAGGGAGGGAAAATTTTGTGTATTTTGTGTTTTGTGCAAAAAGGACTAAATAGCAAAAAGTGTAAATATTAGGGGAAAAATAGTAATTTGCCAAATTATGTGTTTTTGGATTAAATTGAATGTTTTAATAAATAAATTATCTTATTTTGAATATATTTAGATCGAGAACCAAAGAAATCGGAGTTAGATCGGGGAAAAGCCAAATTAGTCGAATAATCATCCGACTTCGATTTTCCATCTTCCGAGGTAAGTCTATTAGCTATTTAATGTCATAAAAACAATATATAAGTATGTATATGTATTTATTTTTGATGAATTATAATTTAAAGTATATCGGTTGAATAAATTAAAAGTATGATTGGTTTATATGTATTTTCTTTTATATTCGAACCTAGAGGTTTATACTTATATAGGTAATTGAATTTAGCTAAAGTGCAAAGGTAAATAAGTATATACATAAATGTTAATGAATTTAGTTGAAGTATAAGAGTTTTATATATATACAGGGTTCGAATTCATACACGTATATACATGTATAAATTATTGATTTAATCAAAGATATGTATATGTATATATGTGTACTTAGGGATTCGTAAATATACATAGATATAAGAGTTTTATTATTAAACATGTAAATATACATGTATATATACACTTTTGAATCGAATTAAGATGTGTCATTATAAAAGTATATGCGGTTTGAGTGTATATGTATGCATGTATAAGATTTAGTTTTGAAATTTGTTATTAGATGATATTTGCATATGTTAGTTTTGATCATGTATATATATGTGTGTATAATTTTAATATGTTGGAATGTAAAGTGTATATTATTCAAGAATATTTTTAGTTAAATAGTATTATATTTGTAGTAGGATTTGATGTATAAGGTTATGCATAAATATGTTCAGTTGATTTATTGAATTGTCAAATTGGATTTGGTGGTTGAGTTTTATATATATATATATTCATGTGTTTCTATGATATAAATTTTGAGTTTTGAGCTGAATATTTAAGCATGGAATTTATATACCTATATAGTTTGAAAATGAGTAATATTTGGGTGAATTGAGTGTTTGAGCTTGGGGCCTAAAATGATTATTGTCAATGAGATAATTCAGACTTTACGTCTAGTAGGCTTGATGCCGGTGAAATGTTTCAGACTTTACGTCTAGCAGGCTTGACGCTGGTGAATTATTTCAGACTTTACGTCTAGCAGGCTAATTGCCAGTGTATTGAATCAGGTTTTAAGCCTAGCAGGCTAAGTGCCGGTGAATCTGTTGAAATTGTGTGAATTGTTCAGATTTATGTGTTTGAAGATGTTGTGCATAAACTCGACATAGGTGGTTGATATATATATTTATATGGGTGCATTTGGTATAAGAAACTGATGAGTAATCTTATGTGCAATTGCTAATACATATATGTGTAAATATTTGTTTATAAGTAAAAGTTGAATGCGAATGTATTCGGTTATAGGCATAAATATGAGTTAGGTTAAAAGTTTATGATCGATATATATATACATGTATAATGAGATATGAAATGTGATTGATAAAGTTATATATATATTCGATTGTATGTGCATGATAAGTACATATATGACTTTGGATAAATGTATGTGGTAAATACATGTACACATTTGGTTATAATATTTGTTAAGCTTATGTATATATGCACTCAACTAATATGTTTAAAGTGTATATACATTTGGTTCTAATATTTGTCATGCATATATGTATATATGCATTTGGCGATTCATGGTTGTAGACTATATGCATAAAATGTATATACATTTGTCTGTTTGTGTGTATTAGATAAATACACATCCTTTTAAAATTTAAACAAAATGACTTAATATAGCAATGTTTGATTAGTAATTATAATTGATAATTGTGATTTCAATAAATTTTCTTAAAGAATTATATGATTCTTTTATATGTATTTTAGATATGCTATAGACTTACTAAGCTATAAAAGCTTACTTTGTTTGTTTTTGTCCATTTGTTTTTATAGATTTTAGAGACGCGTTACGAGCTCGGGGATCATTAGCATAGTCTATCACACTATCGACTACTTTTGGTATTTTGTTAAATATTTGAACTCAATCTTATGGCATGTATAGGTTTGAGTATGATGTTGATTAGATTTTGATTGTAAATTATAAATAGCTATGCAAAAGTAATTTAATTTTCATATTTGTGATCAGTTTGATTTTAAAAATGGTTGTGTTTGTTCAGTAATGCCTCGTAACCCTACTTCGGCGACGGATACGGGTTAGGGGTGTTACACCTTCCCTTTGTTACTGAGACCTTTTCCTGTTTCTTTGGCTAAAATAATAAAACGACTTCTTTAAACATAAAAAAACTAAAACTTTATGAGATAACGAGAATCTAAAGACATGCAAACAATATCTGGATAGAAGTTCCCTTCCTATCCAATATCCAAATGAAAATTCTACTGAACTCTCTTACAGTAGCTTCTTCCGATTTGGTAAAACTTAAAAGAAGGTTTAAAAGTTTACCAACAGACTACTTAGGACAGTAGCTCTTCTAATCTTAACAACAAAGAACTCTCCTGGTTTTTCTTTGATAACAACAAAGTCTAGCAGAGAAGATGAAACATAAATCTTTTCTCCACTATCAAGTTATCCTATTTATAGATAACTCACATCCAAATCCAACATAAGATTTACTCTAATCATTACTTGTTATCACACGCTTCCACTAATTAATCACATCCTACGAGGCTCTCCAAGTGTCTAAATTACAGACTCGGTACCTCCACTAGGATGCTAAATAACTTAAATGTGTCCCACTAACTACTATACTTACGTCAACAGCGACACAAAAATAGGGGTGGCAAATTTATTAGCGGGAAGGTCCTCACCACCATCAAGAACTCGCCATCCGTGAAATGGAATTCCGTAGTTCTGGTGAATTTCTACAAAGTACTTCACCATGAAGTTACCAACCTTATTCGGTCTAAGTCTTACAACTCAAGCAGTCTTCACCAGCGTAGTCTGTTGAACCAAATTGGTTTACCAACCTAGGTGTGACATTCATGGTGTGACTTACCTAAATCTTGAGTTAGTCACTAACCATGTGTCTATAACTCATGTGCTTTGATATAAGTGGAGGTTATGCTTTAAAGATGATTGAGCGATAGTCGGTATATTGGGTACATGACTCGTGTATGGCACTAGCAACAATGGAATTCATAACTCAATTAAAAAGCTAACGATATCATCCCATTAGCATTGTGTGGATTGATAAATATAGAACATGACCACGGGTTGCTAGTTCTCGAATGAGCAATTTATCACATTCATTAGTTGACAATGATCATATTAATCATTAAAAAGACACATGTTGAGAAATGTGCCCATATTGTAGTAAACATGTCATTGTTTTCTATTTATTTAATTGATAAATAAATAAATAAAGTTAATTTCTCATTTCAATATTATGCTTTTTGTATTTCTGTCTTTTATATTTTGTATGCATAGCGAAATTGTGACAAATAAATATTAGTTCATTGATTGTCTAAGTTCAAACTGAAGATAAGTGGCATTGTAAGAACATTTACATTGCGAGAAAGATAACTTACTTCAGTAGATAATCTAAATAAGCCCGTAATCACGTAAAAGAGTTGAAGTGAGCATTAGATTCAAATACTAAAAAGGATTATTATGTTGTCTACAATTTCAATTGGGGAGATGACTAGTCTTGTCTATTGGAGCAGTTGACTCCACGGGTAGAGATATAGATGTATTTGTTGGTAGAATGAAACATTGGTCTGGACCCAAGATGAATTAATTCTGAATCCGTTTATTAATTAATTAACTTATGAAGTTCATGGTGTGATTTACCTAAATCTTGAATTAGTCACTGACCATGTGTATGCAACTCATGTGCTGTAATATAAGTGGAGGCTTATGCTCTAAAAATGATTGAGCCCATAACCAGTATGTTGGGTACATGACTTGTGTATGGCATGGCTTTACTAGCAATAGTGGAATTCGTAGCTCAATTAAAGAGTTAATGATATCATCTCATTGGCATTGTGTGGATTGATAAATATGGAACGTGGCCACGGGTTGCTTGTTCTCGAACGAGTAATTTATCACAGTTATTTGTCAACAGTAATCATATTAATCATCAAGAAGACACAATGGTGACAATGAGATAAAGTAGGATTGTATTGAGTGAATAGATTTAACTAAAAGAAATTAAGGATATCATATGAGGGTAACACATACATGATGAGGTCATTGGACAAAACAGTTGGATGAATTGTTTTTGTAAAGAGTATACAATAAGGAGTTTTCAATCATGGTACTTTTTGTGGACTAACTCCATGATTAAGTAATTGCGAATTATTGGAATGATACTTTTAGACATAATTGCAATTACTAGAGCCTAATTGTATATGTCTGATTGGTCCCTCCACTTGCTCAACAAAAGCTCGATGGAACTGCATTTGAATCAAAAGAAAATTCTACGACTTTGGAAATAATTTAAATGATTCGATTTATTCGATATGAAATTAAATTAGGTGGTCATGAGAATTGTTCAACTAGAGAATTTGACTAAAGAATTTTCTTGAAAAATTAATTTGGAAAATCTAAGTGATTTTTGGAAAAATTAATTTTGATCAAGTATAATTAAATTAATCAAATTAATTAAAATTAATATGATATTTTTGGAAATTAATTTTCAAGTCAGACAATTGGCTCAATGGGTAATTTAACTTGAAAATTAGACCTGGGATTGTAAATTGGGTCTGGGAGCCCAAAAACTGATATCAAGACCCAAAAACTAGTTGAACCGTGTCACATCCCATTTTTCAATTAATCATATAAGAGTGATATTGTCATCTCCTATGTTTTAAATTAATTGCGCAATAGTGAAAACAAGGAAGTGTTGTGGCTTAGTGGTAAGAAGCTCATTAACTACCCTAGAGGTCTGGATGTAAATTATACGAGAATTTGGAATTGATTACTGCGATTGAATTGAACTTACTGGCTATTGGCAAAATTAGGGATGAAAGTAACGACGATTTGCTAAACCGATAAAAACACAACAAAATGGGGAATGATTTGATTCAGGAAATGAAATAATTATCAAAAATGGAGAAAATTATTATGGAAAGTAAAGGGAAGAAAAGAAAATAGGAGGATATATAAAGATTAGGGGGAAACAATTCTCTTTAGATTGGGAAAGGAAACAAAATTCTAATATGACTAGGAAAAATAGATTAAATAAGCTAGGTTTAACAAATTTTAGAGAGGATGTACAGTAAATTACCCATTTTACCGGAAAATGAGGGAGAGTGAAATGACTTGAACTTGGAAAAGCAAGGAGAAAATGCACAAGCTTAACCATTTGAGCTACTATTTACTTTTATTTATTTTCCACTTCATTTAATATATACTCTAGAGTAATTTTCATCCTAGTTTGCTGAAAATAAAAGGAAAAGAAATGGGAGAGGAGTGGGTAGACTAAGTCATTCATTGATTATTTATTTCATCTAACCCTATATATTTTGGGGTGTGACAATAACACAACCAAGTTCTTGTTTTGAAAAAAAAATTAAAACTTTGGTTTTCCTTAAACCTATTTTCCGTTGTCTTTTCTAACACGATCATCCAACAATTTGACCCCAAATCATTGTATGTTGGCCCATTTGAGTTTGATTTTTGTTCATGTTGATTTGTAAGCTTTTAATATGTTGGATAATATGTTTTAAACTCTTAATTGATTGATTATGTTTGTTATAAGTTCATTTTGGATCTCTCAAATTAAAAATTAAAAATGTGATGCTCTATATTCGATTGTAGTTTGAGTTGGATGTAGAGTGTTATAGGTACTCCAAAACATCAAAGCTTACTTAATGAAATTAGGTGTAAGTATCGGTACATGAAACTCTAGCATTGGTACTTATGTGGTTGTTTGTGCATTTGGGCCTCCAAATGACGTTTAAAGCCCATTTTTGGTTTGATTTTCTCTTGTACTAATCATGTATGCCTATATTTTTTATTTGAATGAGTAAATGCATGTCTAATCAAGAAAAACTTTGAATGATATGTCTATGACTATAAAACGCTAGAACGAATGATTAGGGCTACTCCAGCGACTTAATGTGGCATCTCTCATAGAATCATGTTATTACCTTCCTTTCGCATAATCATACTCTCAAATTTAGTCTATTGGAGTTTATTTTTTTAGGTTTTCACTTAAGATAATTGACTAACCATACTTTTAAAAGTAATTGGTGACAACTCTAATTATGATTTCCATATCTAACATCATCATGACTTTATTGCATATTCAAATCCAAATAGAATTTTGTGATGATATAGGTAATATATAAATTTCAGGACAAAACCAATAATTTTATGGCAAAATTAATACACTGATCTTACCTCATTGCTGACTACTTTATGAGAAAGAGTAAATACTTTTACAATGTAATTGTATATAAATATTCCATAATAATATTTGGTTACACACGATACCACTTTAGATACTTGTAGCTTTTCTTGTAATGTAATCTTTTTTATTTTTTAAATTTACAAGCTTTCCCCAATTTATATCCTATTAAATTTAACATCCCACTAAAAATAAAAATCATGCATCAACAAAGTCATATTCAACCATGTTCGAGATTCATAAAATTAAAATTTTAAAAAGTAAATAGCTATATAAGATCTTATCGATTATATATATCTAATTTCAGTCCAATAAAATATTCAAAGCATGCTTGTTGAACTCCAATTACCATAAAATATAAAACAATACATTCATGTTATCTACTCAAATAAAAGAAAACACACTTCTATTACTTCGACAACTTAGCTTTGATGCCACCTGTACAAAAATTAAATATTATTCATCAAGAAAACAACTTCAATTAACTCTCTCGTTTTCCGGTTATTGTTAATCACGGTGCAATAATTATCTTTTACTCTCATTCATATCATATATAGGTAGCTTTCCAAAAGACATCGAAAAATCATTTGAAACATAAGAATTTGTTCAACCTTGAAATATTTTGTGAATGAGAATAATGTTCTACATATCTCGTACATTATTTTCGGTTTCTGTCATCTTCATCGTTGGTTTTATAATATTTGTTACTAAAAAAACAACAATCTCAAACAATTACATGTAAAAATTACCAACATGTAAAAGATTTTAATAATATTAATTAGAATGTTACTTGCGTTTTGAAATTAAAAAAAAAAAAGAGTTGAATAAATAGTTTTATACATTATGGTCACAAAATAGAAAACAAAAGTTAGTTCTCACCCACGAGAGGTGCAACGCTAATATTAATGAGCTTGCTTCACACCATATTATTTGCAGCACTCCATGTCTATATATTGCCAACAAAATTGTTGGTATATACCACCAGTCCCATCTTACTTTAGATAAAAGTGAGCGTTCGATCGAATCGGCTAAAATTTTTTAAATTAATCGAGTTTATGAGTCATATTTTATCATCTTAACTCAATTTGAATTTTTTTTTCGAATCAAGTCGAGTAAAATTGTTCAAGTTAAATTTAAAAAATTAAACATGTCAAATAAAAATATTGTTACATTATAACTAATTCCATGTTAGAGCACATAAATTTGAAATCATATATATTTGAAATTTTTTTCAAAGAAAAATAATAAAAATAATAAGATACTTAAGTATGATAAATTTGAATCATTAATTAGGTCCCAAAATTATTATTTTATAAATTTTATAAATTCTTAATTTTTTATATTTTTTAAAAATAAATATTTTGAATTTTTGAAAATTATTTTGATTTTTTTTTGTAATTTTTGTTGAGAGAGAGACCAATTTACTTACTTTCAAAGTTGATAGGGACCAAAAGGGTATTTACACCAATCTTTTATTCGGATTATTCGAGTCATTCAAATTGTGAAGTTCAACTCGACTCAAGTTATTCGATTTGACTCAAATAATTTGAATAAATCAATTTGATTAACTCGAAATTTAAAAAAAAATTAACTTTTTCAAATCCAATCTTAATTATCCCTAATTTTAGATAACTAGTTAGCTACTCTCCTTTTTCAAGTTTAATTTGGTTTTATTTTGCTGACATTTCAAACTCGCTTTTCCACCGTCTGTGCCTTTCTAGTTTCACCATTAATTGGGTAAGTCTATATACATTGAACTCTCCCCCTCTCCAAGCACATAAACAAGGGTTGTTTTTTTTTTCTTCTTCATATGTGTTAACTATCTAAAAATTTAATTAATAGTATTGTTATAGTGAGCAAATATATCATTCCTATAAATATTAAAAGTATTAATAATTACTGTTTTTTTATTATTTAACCGAATAATTCGAGTGATTGATTAAAACTAAAATTAACTAAATTAATTAAGTAATGAACACGACAAAGAATAAATCATGGAAATAATCGATTAATAACCAAGAAGCGAAACAATACTCAGGAAAAAGTTTACCTAGATTTTATTTGTCACTATCAATCTAAATTATGCAATTTCTTTACTTAGTAACTTGATCCGTAGAAATTTCGAAATTATGCTAATATCTCTTTCGAGTATAAGAGCAATTGACTTTATGTTGATTAATTGAATTTTCTTTCTAATTAAAACTCCTATTATCGTATTAACTCGTGCTATGGATTCCCCTATTAGATTTGATTCTATAATCCGGTAGATTTATGTCATTCTATTTCTAAGATTGCATACAACTCTACTCAACTATGCAAGATATACTCTTAAATAGGGTGTATTCAACTACCGATTTAAGCATATCGAATATGGATTAATAATCTAGAAATATCAAATCAATGATTAAGTACACATAATTGAGAATAATAAACTAAGTATTTATTGCGTAAAATTAAAATTAAATGACAGAATCTATCATAGGGTTCATCTCCTCTAGGTATTTAGAAAATTAGTTCATGCTTGAAAATAAAAATATCCAAGAGATAGTATAACCAAAAGAAATAAAGACACTTATGATAACCTATTCCTGAGAAATCAAACGAGAATCTTCAATTTTGATGGAAATCTGCTTCAAAATTGACTTCAATGGTGTTTTTCGAGTTCTTTTATTGAATATTCTCTAATGACCGCCTCCTATCTTCTTATTTTTTTCATATATATATGTGTCTTAGAATGCCCAAAAAACCTAAAAATCATGATTTTTTGAAGTTCAGTATAAAATCCTGTGAAATCGATACAGCCTACCACATGTCCGTGTGGGCCACACGACTGTGTGGTCAGGCCATGTGGAATGGTTTAGCCTGTGTGGCTCTTATAGCTTGCTCTGATGCTCCGATTTTCGCTCATTTTTTTGCTCTCAAATGCTCTATTAAGCATCAAAACATGAATTTAAAGAATTAGGAGTATATTAACATATAATAATCACCCAAAAACACATTAAAAATGATGTTAAAACATATTACTTTTAGTACTTATTACCTGCGTCTTTGGTTAATTAATTTCACATACAAAATAATTTATTAAATATATTGAATGTTCATGAAAATTGAAGAGGCAACCAGGATAAGATTGATGGTTAAAAGATTTGGAATATCCATGTGATAGCCAATAGGCAATAGCCACGGCAATAATTGTAGAATGCAGATTGCAAGCCTTCCTCAGCTACCACAAGTATCCCTCAATTAACAGCATAAGGTCCTACGATATGGTTAGACCTTGCATTGGTCCCGTCTCTATACTTATAGCTGTCATGGGATGGGCACCATTTAAGCGTATTAAGGTCTATCGGGAAAATATAGGTAGCCTCATTAATTTATGATAAGGTAATAATTAAAAGATATACTAATTATAAGGCCGGGGGATGCAAACCGGCAACTTAAAAAGAACAAGTACATATGAAAGGGATACATAGGAAGGCGTAGGACCTAGGCTAGCTAGGGTTTTGAGTAGTCAGTTTCTCTTGATTAGTTGCATGTTGGCCACGTGCTATTATCCACATGTAACGTACTCACGTGAACAGAGAGGTGTTTGTTTTTGTTATATATGTCAATCATGTTGAAAGCTGAAACTGCTTTGCTTGCCCTCTTGGTCCTAGGGCCGGGTCATCTCTCTCGTGTTACAGAAGAGGCCAAATGGCAACGCCAGTCGGCTTTATATAGATAAGAGTATTTAGGGCTTCTGATATCAATTAAGATTTCGTGTCATTTATGGTAATCTTGAGTCATTGCAATAATCAAATAATGATTGATGAGAGGGGAGACAAGTGTAATGGGAAGAGGAGATTTGAGGAAAAAAGCAATTGAATAAAGTGAAATGTGGAGTAGGTGGAGATCACGAGAAACTTGGGAGCTCTTTTGAAAAATATATTCTCAATCAATACAGGACTTTTGCAATTGCATTGAATGGGAAATAAAATGAAATGGACTAAATATACAATTCGAATGAAGAAGTGAACACTTGGGGCCGGGGTTATTGGAGGTTTGCATCTTTCTCACTTGTCACTTGTTTTCTTGCTTCTGCTTCCCTTTTTACCCTATATTTTATTCTTTGCTGAAAGATTAGGGCATTAAAAAGAAGATAGAAAATAACATGTAGTATGTGATTTCATTAAATACAGGATGCTATCGCTCAACTCTCTCCTCTAATATCTAACAACTTAAGCCCAAATTGAATTTCTTAATCTTTGGGTGTGTAAGACAAATAAATATAAGTTTTGGAGGTATCAATGCTTCTTACTCTAATGCTTAACTCAATATACATGGTATGAAACAGGGGTATTATCTATTTCTAATACATGGTATGAAACTGGGATATTATCTATTTCTAATAGTTTAATGCTATATTAATAATTTCATCCTAAATTTGAGGATTTTTATTTAGATTTAATTTTAAAATTTCAGATGAAAATATTGATAACTTCCTCCTTTCATACCATCTTTTCCCATATTGGCATTCAAACCATCAAGTTACTCATTATTTAGACTTTCACCCAGATTATTATAACCATCTTAATTAAAAAAAGTTGACTTCACTTTATTTACACAAGATTATTAAACATGGTGAATAGCAAATTGATTAATGCGGGCCTAGGAAGCAACGCAACCCAACCCAAGTAGCAGGATTTCCATTTTCCCTCGCTTCCCAGTGATACGTTATTCTTAACGTTCAAACTTGGAATCTTCTCCCTCTGTTTTTTCCCTCAAAAATATGATGCTCTGCTGAAAAAGCTGTTACACGTTTCTTCTTCTTCTTCTTCTTCGAGATGGTCCTTGGAGCTGCTAACGGCCTCGTCTGGATGGATGGAGAAGGAGAAGAGGAAGAGGATGCAGTTTCTTCTTGGACCCCAAACATCAATAATCAAATTCAGTCTAAACAAGACGACTTCACCATGCCCTTCAAATCCATTCTCGACGCTGATTGGTACATGAACCCAGCTATGAACCAGGATCCTCATATCCGTGAGCTTGGTTTCGTTGATAATAATCTCCTCCTTCAACACCCACTTGATTCCTCTGCTTCTTGTTCTCCCTCACAGCCCTTCACCCTTGAACCTCACCCTTTCTTGCCCCCTAAGCCTTGCTTCTCTTCTCTCCTCTGCAACAGCCCCTTTGATTTTGCCTCCGAAACTGCTTTTCAGCCGAATCAGACCCCCAATTTTATGGGTTTTCCTCCCACTCAATTCTCTACTCCTGACTTCAGCTCCAGCTCCGACTTTCAAGGTCCAAGGTTGTTCACTGCAACTGAAAATGCTTCTGCTTTCAGTGGTGGTTTTGAGGGCTTCGATGCATCAGGGAATGCTGTCTTTGTGAACAGAGCAAAGATTTTGAAGCCCCTTGAAGTTTTCCCTTCAGTTGGTTCTCAACCAACTTTGTTTCAGAAGCGAGCAGCGATGCGTCAGGGCTCTGGTGTGGCTGATGAACCGGGGAATTTGGATGTTTCAGACGGGAAGAGGCAGAGGCATGAGCAAGGGGAGATTGAGGAAGCCAGCTTCGATGTGTCGGGTTTGAACTATGATTCTGATGATTGCAAGCTGGAGGAGAATGCCAAGAACGGTGGTTGCAATTCAAATGCGACTAGTACACTCACCGCTGGTGGGGATCACAAGGGTAAGAAGAAAGGAATGCCGGCCAAAAATTTGATGGCCGAAAGGCGGAGGAGGAAGAAGCTCAATGATAGACTTTACATGCTGAGGTCTGTTGTGCCTAAGATTAGCAAGGTAAATTACATTTGAGAATTCTTAGGCAAATGTCACCCATTTTGTATTGATAATTTGATACCATGCTTGCTTAATTTTAGTTTCTATCTCTACTTTTAGGATTGCTTACTTGTTGAGCCATTGTGAATTTGTCATTATAATTGTATTTTAGATGATTTTAGTTAGACGTATACTACCTTGGTGTTCCTATAATTGAAGGTGGCTTTGATGCAGATACTCATTGTGCTTATTATGCCACAGATGGATAGGGCTTCAATACTCGGGGACGCCATTGATTACTTAAAGGAGCTTCTGCAAAGAATCAACGATCTTCACACTGAACTCGAATCCACCCCACCTGGCTCTTTTATGCCACCATCTTCGAGTTGCCACCCGTTGACGCCTACCCCACCTACTCTTCCAGGTCGAGTCAAGGAAGAACTATGTCCCAGCTCATTCTCGAGTCCTAAAATCCAACCTCCAAAGGTAAACCTTTGAACCTAAAAGTTTCATTTATTTAATTGTATTTATTTTCTAGCTTTGCTACAATTGCTTGAATTTCATTAATTTCTCCTAGAAACTGGTTTTATTAAAGGTCCTTTTTCCAACTAGGCAAAAATTTGAATGTGCAATGATTTTGAAAATCTTGAAGGTGAAAGGAGCAAACCATGAATGTCTGTGTGTTCTCTCCTGATAGTAACTTGTATGATATCAGCAAGATGAATAAGTTAATATTGAGCTAGTATATTGCATAAAATTGGACTCTTTCCAATTCAGCTATGGACTGGTAGGCTTTCAAATTATTTGAGCTTAAAGTTGATCTTGGAAAGTTTAACAGTGCCCCGTGAATCCTATAAAATTAGTGACTTCTTGTGTATGTACTTGCTCTAGCAATAGGGACCCATGTTTCATCTATTTACGTATAGAAAATGTCCTCATCAAACTCGGTAGGTTTCAAGATGAGATTGTCGATGGACCTTATCATGAAAACTGGAAATACTTTATATTTGATAAATATAATAGAGTGGATTGAAGTATATACATCTTGAGCTTATATATATTATTGTTTTTTTTTCTTTGTTCTCTTTTATCATATTGTTGATTGTTTTCTTGTCTTCTGCTTATAATAGCTAAGCGCTTCTTGTTGATTGTGAAGTGTGATATTTGTTTTTGGCTCTTTTGATGGTTAAATAATTCTTTATTCACCCAAAAGAGGAGCCTAGCCAACTACAATAAAAGCATCTGCGAAACTGAAAGTAATCACAATAGAGAAGTATTCTGGATAAGTAATCACTACACTCAAACCCCAGTTGCAAGCAAGCATCTTGTTGGTATCATCCCTTTCAACTGTGGAGTCTTAGTCAAACTGCCTCTATGATTTTATTAAGAATAACTGAAAAAGTAATAATCTTCTTGCCATGAAGCCTAGAATTCCTCTCCACCAATAACTGAAGAAGTGTGATATTTGTTATTCCTTGATCAAAATTGTTCTTAAGATTATATCTAGGCTTTTGTTTCTTTGCATTTGGTTGTAGAACTCATATCAGACATGAGTCAGGACATGATACACACACACAAAAGGACTGACATATGCTTGCCAAAAACTTTCGCCAGGTTGTGTCAGTTGATGTAAGGTTAAGGGAACTCATATATTTCTATTTTTGCAATTTTCAGGTGGAGGTAAGATTAAGGGAAGGAAGGGCTGTCAACATTCACATGTTTTGTGCTCGCAGGCCAGGTCTCTTGCTCTCCACCATGAGAGCTCTAGACAACCTTGGATTGGACATACAACAAGCTGTAATCAGCTGTTTTAATGGGTTTGCACTGGATGTTTTCCGAGCTGAGGTGCCCTTCTTTTGTCTCTTCTCCTCTTCATCTACTTCGTTGATTTCCATTTAAAATCAATTTTAATTTGCACATCTATCGAACAGATTTCAACTAAAATCTGTCTAACAATTTTTGATGAATACGATTTCTTTCAAAGTCTAGCCAACTCTAGTGCAAAAAATAAGGCCCTATAGAAAGCTATTTCTTCTGTTTAACGCTTAAAACTACAAATGAAATGAGCCTTTATTGAAGAAATTAAGTTATTTTCTGTGCATCTTTGCTACATAGAACTGCAGTTGAAAAGAGCAGTTCAGTAAAAGGCAAGTTCAAATAATGGTATAGACCATGAGTCAGAAACCCTGAAATTGATGACTCTCTTCCCATTGTCTTTTTGTATCTGAATAGCAGACTGACTACTTGCTCTAGTTTGCACATAGATTAAAGTAAGAATCCTTGTTTAGTGGGATATATCCTAGGCAATTTTTTCTTTCTGCTCATACCTCTGAAGGTCAACTATGATGCTAATGGTTAATAATTGTTGATCTTTAGATCACTAAATTACTTGTGAGATGAATTTGTTAGGTATTTATTGCAAGTGATAAACAGAATTTATCGTGAGATGTGTTTTCCTTAAAGTTTAGTTTCGGATCTGGTGATGCTGAACAAAGACAATATGAAAATTAGGAAATTGGAGCTATGCGAGTACCACAATTGTAGCTTTGTTAAACAAGCATTACAGTACAAGCTAATCTGGAAGTCTGCATATCATCTAAAAAATAGAAAAGTTGTAAGGTGTTTGGTTTGTTGGTGGATATTAATATTTGGAAGAAGAATTCAGTAATTTTGATTTGGTGTTTGACAAATGACAGCAATGCAGAGAAGGCCAGGATGTATTGCCTGAGCAAATCAAAGCAGTACTTTTGGATTCAGCAGGGTTCCCTGGTATAATGTGAGGGTGAATGGTTGGCTTATTATGATGGTATTGGTATGAACAGAGGCAATAGTAAATGTTGATGTAAAGTAATTAGTTGCTTCTCATCCCAGTGGTGAAGCAAATTTTACAAGGTAGTGAGCTTTGTAGGTGGCGCAAGCAAGTAGGCAAACGATTGATTTCTTAGTTATTGTATCACTTGAGAATGAAGTTGATTCTGATGGAGGTTTTTATTTATTATATTTGTTTTCTTTTTTCTTTTTTCTTTTGGGTTAATATTCATACCCCATACTCAAATCACACATGCATACATAGGGAGTACCAAACTATTAATAAATTAAGGGTGTGTTTGTTTCACAAAAATAGTTTAGGAATTTCTTTTTATTTTATTTTATTTTATTTTATTTTATTTTATGTATCATCTTGATAAAAAAAATGATTTACAATCTAATGGAAAATAAACTCTATTTTTGAAAATTTCCTTACCCTTTTAAAAAATCAAAGTTAATTTTTTTAAAAGAGTTTTGTATGGGTAGTTTAATTTTATATAAAAATTAATTTAAATTAAGCTTAATATTATTTTTAAAATATTAAAATATTGATATCAAATATTAATTTTTAATATTATTTAATATACATATTTATTTATATTTAATAATATAATATATAATAAATATTATTTAATATTTTAACAAATTATTTAATATAAAATTCTAATATTTATAATAATTTTAAATTTTAAAAATCTTTTTAATATTTATTGAAATTATTTATATATTAATATTAATATTAAATATATACTACACCTTATAAATATTTTAATACTATAACTATGAGTATTTGTTTAAATTATTAACTTAATTTATTTTTTTCAACTTCAATGTGCCATTATCAATAAAATTTGTCATACAACAAAAAATATTTTACATAAAATCATTTAAACATTAAAAAATATTAATTTTTTTTTCAGAAAATCAACTTATTTTTGAAAATGGAAATGGTTGGTCTCAATTAGTGGAAGAGCCTGCAATATTTGGGGGTCGAAATTAAATTTTATATTTTTATAGTAGTAAAATTGTAATTTCATCATTTTAATAGTATATATCTTTATACTTTTTAAATAGTTAGATAAATTTTTTATCATTTTTAGGGGTCAAATTATAATTTTACTATTACTAATTTAAAATTTTTATAAATTATATTAAGGGGAACATGACCCCTAGCCTTCACTACGCTCCGCCACTACTCTAAATAATTTTTTCATACTATTATTAAAATAGTGTGTTGATTGGAATTAAATCATAGAATTAATCTATAGATAAAAAAAAAGTTTATGCAGTATAGTGACTTATGAGGGTGATTTTGTTTATAGCTTTTGTTATATTATATTAAAATAAATTTATTCATTAAATAATCTTGATTTAAATGAAATATAATATTTTATTATTTCATATTTAAAAATATATTTCATAAATTAGAATTACATTTTATTAGATTATACTTTATTATAAATAATAAAAAATTATTAAACAGTGAAAATTAATTATGAAAATATAAAAAAAAATTAAGAGAATAATATATAAAATGTTAAAATTTCTCAAGTTCAATAATTAATAATGCAAAAAAGGCTCACTAAGAATGGATTAATCAATTAAAAACTAAGGCCTTATTTGAAAAGTAATTAATGAGATAATCGGCTATTTTACCAAAATAGTCCAAAAAAAATTATATTTACAAAAATAATCCAGATTTAAAAACAATCACCAAAATAACCTGAAATGAGCAGTGAAAGTCGGTTGTGGCCTGTCAATGGCTGGAATCACCTCGTATTTTGCACTTATGATTGCCTGATAATTGTCTCAGACTTAAAAAAGATAATTTTTTGGGTTTTGGCCTGTCAATGGCCGGAACCCGTGTATTTTTTTTAAAATTGTATAACACCGATATACAAAAAAGAAGAAAAAAATTTGGGTGTTGGCCTGTCAATGGTCGGCACCCCTGTATAGGAAAAAAAATTCAAGTTTTGGTCTGTCAATGGCCGACACTAGAGTACGAAAAAAAGAAAAAAAAACTTTTGGGTGCTGGCCTGTCAATGGCCGGCACCCAGTACAGTAAAAAAATTTTTACTTTTTTTCGTGTCAGTATCAGGTATCAGTATACGAAAAAAGGTAAAAAAAAATTTTGTGGTGGCCTGCCAATGGCCGGCACCACCTTTTTTGGTGGAAAAAAAATATTTTTTTTACTTTTTTCGTGTCAATAGCAGGTATCAGTATACGAAAAAAGTAAAAAAAAAATTGGTGGTGGCTTGTCAATGGCCGGCACCACCTTTTTGGAGGAAAAAAATTTCGGGCATTTCATCTTCCATTTTGTCTAGTTTGAAAAGTTTTTTTTCCTCTGTTTAGAATAAAGCAATTTTTTTAAAAAATGAGTGCTCAAATACTGTTTGTTTATGTTCATTTCGATGGTGAAATGATAAATACAAATGAAGAAGGATGTTTATTTCAAAGTTGGAAAAAAATAGGAATGAGATTCAACAAACAGATTTCGCTGTCGGATTTCAAACGAAAAATCAATACAAAGATAGCAAGCAGTTGCGGAAAGCAAATGTCGAGACTATTTTACAGATTTCTGATTTCATCTGATCCGCTAAAGTTCTCAGAAATGGAGCTTGAAGATGATGATGATTTAGGTACAATGATAGCAATTTATTGCCCCCCTAGAATAGAAAATCCCAGTCCAGTTGAGTTGTTCGCGGAGATAACTGAACCGGATCTCATTCAAATGGTAATTCCAGCAAGCCAACGCTCCCATTCAAATGATGATTTAGGTACAATGTGGTGTCAAGTTCAAAAAATCTAGAAACGAAAATGAAAAAAGGGTGTTAGATGTATACAAAAATCTGAAATAAATGAGATTGAATGAAAAAAAGGGTGTTAGATGTAGGAAAAAATTTAAAATAAATGAGATTGAATGAAAAAAAATGGTGTTAGATGTAGGAAAAAATTTAAAATAAATGAGACTGAATGAAAAAAATAGAGTGTTAGATGGCATTGTTCAATAAATGAGATTGAAATAAATGGAATAGCAAAAAAAAAAGTGAGCCAGAATCAGAACTTTAAAAAAAATGGAATAGAAATAAATGAACTTTGAAAAGTGAGTCAGAACTTTGAAAAAATTTACGGCAGACCTTAAATTGAAAAATTGAAATAAATTAAATTGAATGAAAAGAAAAGGTGTCAAAAGTATTAATTTTTTTTTCCATTTTTGCCCTCCTTTCAAATGGTCTCCCACTATAAATAGGTCATTCCGTCCACCACCCTCAACCACGACCGACGACCGCCGCTCTTCCCAAAATTTATAAATCGCCGACGACCGCCGATCACTACATGGATCCTAATCCAAATGTTCTTTTAAATGACAACGACCACATTGCAAGCATTGTGCACAAGGTAACCGAGAAATAAAATGTCTTATTTAATTTTAAATATTCTTTTAAATTATTTTTAAAACGATAAATATAACATTATATATTTACTATAAATGCAGGATTTGTACAGAATTGTTAGACCCCGGTTGCATGATCCCAGTTATTTTCCCGATCAAAGAGTTATACCGTATTTGAATGTCACCAGTTTTGGGGTTGCCACGTACATTCAAACATTTGAGCTACGGGCCGATTTAATATCGGCATTAGTTGAAAGATGGCGCCCGGAGACACATACATTCCACCTCTCATGTGGGGAGGTAAGCATTACGCTGCAAGACGTAGCAGTCCAACTAGGGCTGTCTGTAAATGGAGAAGCAATGACCGGGCTTGGAAAAGTGCGCGATCCGTGGGGCACTTGCGAGCGGTCACTTGGAAGGGTGCCCCTGAGCAACGAGGATGAACGTTTAACATATATTAAATTTAATTAGCGGTTGTTGCCTTCTACTGTAGTCTTGGGCATTATACCGAATGCCATTTCTGGCATCAGTGGGCCATCAACCCTATGTCTGGCCATTTGTTAATAGGTAAATATGTAGTTAAATTTTGTCATCTATTTTTTATACTATAATGTGTTGTCTTTATTTTTTGCATGAGAAAAATAATTTGATAATTTCTTTTTTTTAGATGGGCAACTGTACCGGGAATTGGACGATCCTTCCCGCTACCTATGTATCGTATAATGATAGAGACTCATTCCGGCGATGGCGTAAATTACAATTCCAAATATAATTTTTTAAATATAAATAAAAATATAGAGTAACGTGTTGTCTTTATTTTGCAGTTTATATGGATGCCATATACTCAGGAAGATATCGCGGCACTCATACCGTCATGGGTGGTCGAGCAGCAACACCTATTCGTGTCTAATGTGCCGTTGATTAATTTTCATATAATGGAGTGGCACGATGGAGGTCGGGTTTTGAGGCAGTTCGGTTGCGCACAGCCTATCTCGAACCCTCCCGTTGACATCTCAGATGTCCACAGAATGGATAAAAAGGGTCCGGGTCGGGACTCTTTAAATTGGGCACAGAAACATGAACCATATATCTTTCTATGGAATCAACGACATTTGAGGCGCCCTCCCTTATATGTCTTAGAGAGAAGGTTCTCTCCTACGCCCGAGTACGCAGCATGGTATATGGCACATGGGAAACCCTTCATATTCCAGGGTCAGTACATGCTGGTCCAAAGAGATGCGCAACCTGAATCTTCGTGATGACAACCAAGGAACGCCCAACCGCGTAGTAATCGAGTTCCGCCATTCGGGAACATCAATCACGGGGCCGAAAATAAAGCATCCGACTCATCATCACAGTTCATAGATCCGGATCCAGTGCATGAAGTTCCTCCATCATTTGAAGGTATTCTTGATGACAACCTTCACCGTCAACATTTGACACGATCCGAATCATCATCCTCATACCACTCGGATTTCCACCCCGAAGCATGTACACCCACCACTGAGGATATTTTTCCATCGGCACCTCCGGTCACACAAAACCAATTAAGTCCCGATTATGGTGAATATAATTATTCCACCTTTCTAACTACACCGGAAGGGACACCGAACGCCGGACCAAGCAATTATCAAACACCTCAGCAAGGTGCACAGCATCGTCGACAGAGGCATCCGGATCGTTACATGCCAGTGCCGGGGACGTCCCCAGGATCGCGACGATTTTAATTTTTTATTTTAATTTTTACTTTCTTAAAATTTATTATGTAAATATTTCTTTTATTTTTACATTTTTTCTTTTTTTAATATTTGTTTAATGGATTTAACATAGTTATTTTTTGAATACATGACTTCGTAATATTTAAAAAATAATAATTCAAATAAGTAATACTACACGACAAATTAAATTTACATACACAATAAAATACAATCATTCTACAATATTAATACAAAAAATATATATTATTACCCGATAATATAAAAATACAAACGTTCGAAAAAATTATTACACGAAAATATAAAAATAAAACCTTAAATCCTGAACAACTATATTAAATTTATAGATATAATTTTTTTTTACTTTTTTCGTATACTGATACCTGCTATTGACACGAAAAAAGTAAAAAAAAATATTTTTCCCACCAAAAAAGGTGGTGCCAGCCATTGGCGGGCCACCACCAATTTTTTTTACTTTTTTAGTATACTGATACCTTATACTGACACGAAAAAAAGGAATTTTTTTACTATACTGGGCAGCACCCAAAATTTTTTTTTTACTTTTTTCGTACTCTGGTGTCGGCCATTGACAGACTAAAACTCAAATTTTTTTTACTGTACTGGGTGCCAGCCATTGATAGGCCAGCACCCAAAAATTTTTTTCCCTTTTTTTCGTACTTTTTCTTTATTTTTTTGTACTCTGGTGCCGACTAGACCTGTCCATGGACCGGGCCGGGCCGGGCCCGGAAAAAAATTTCGGCCTGACTCTTAGGCCCGGGCCCGGCCCAAAATATGGGCCTAAAAATTTGCCCAGGCCCGGCCTGGGAAAAAATAATAAGCCCGAGCCCGGCTCGGCCCGATTTTTAATAAACACAAAAAAATATTTTAAAAATAAAAAATAAAAATAAAAATATTTTTAAAGTATTTTAAAAATAAAAATAAAAATAAAACAAAAAATATATATTTATTATATTCGGGCCGGGCTCGGGCCAAAAAAGTTGAGCCCGAGCCCGGCCCCGGCCCATTTTTTAAACGGGCCTCATTTTTTTGCCCAAGCCCATATTTCGGGCCTATATTTTTACCCGAACCCTCACATATTTCGGGCGGGCCGTCGGGTCGGGCCGGGCCGCCCGACCCATGGACAAGTCTAGTGTCGACCATTGACAGACCAAAACTCGAATTTTTTTTCCTATACAGGGGTGCTGGCCATTGACAGGTCAGCACCGAATTTTTTTTTTCTCTTTTTTGTATATCAGTATTACACAATTTAAAAAAAATACACGGGTTCCGGCCATTGACAGGCCAAAACCTAAAAAATTATTTTTTTAAGTCTGACACAATTATCAGGCAATCATGAGTGCAAAATACGAGGTGATTCCGGCCATTGACAGGCCATAACCGAATTTTACTGTTCATTCAGGTTATTTTAGTGATTATTTTTAAATCTAAGTTATTTTGTAAATATAATATTTTTTTGGACTATTTTAGTAAAATAGCCGAGATAATCCTATAACATATTATTGGAAAACATTAATTAAAATGTGAGATTTTAACCGCAAATGAAATGATTTGCCTTGTACCACGGCTCAATTGTTTTGTATGCCTCAACTGAACTCTCAATTGTCTGTACCATTCTCTAAAACAAAGTCCTCCAAATCAAACAGATTCAAAGATTGCACCACCGCCGTCAGATCAAATTGAACTTACCCAAATTACAAATCAGAGTATATAATGGTAATAATAAAGCGAGGGCAGATGTGATGAAAGGAGGGGAGGCGGCGCTCCGGTTTTTGCAATTGCTCTCCCGACCAACCCTGTTGTTTGGCTGTTTGTTTTCAATAAGTAAATTAACTAAACACATCCACTGCCCCTTCTTTTCCACTTTCAATCCCTACGTTATTCACTCTCCACTTGATCTCCTCTTTGATTAGTATTTGCTATTTTTAGTTATTTTTCGTCGAAACAACTAGTTTCCGAGATCCGTCAAGCGTGATGGCGGCTTCCTTGCGATTTTCTGGTCTGAAAACGCCTCCGACTTATTCATTTCCAAAGCAGACGACTTCTTTACAATGCCATTCAGCGTCGCCAACTCTGCTCAGTTTTGCTGCATTTAGGCCTTCAAATTCTTCTATCTTGCGTAATATCAGCCTAAGACGCTGTTGTGAAAGTAGAGTCTTTAGAGTCTGTTGTCAAGGAGGGAATGTGGATGTTATCCAACGGAATGAGTTTGAAGCAGCAAGTTCCGGAGAAGCCGAGAATCAATTGACGTGTGTAATGAAGTTCGGTGGATCCTCAGTGGCTTCCGCTGAGCGAATGAGAGAGGTTGCTGACCTTATACTCAGTTTCCCCAATGAAAGACCAGTCATTGTCCTTTCTGCCATGGGAAAGACTACCAATAAACTTTTGCTGGTGATTCATCCATCAATTTCTTAAGCTATAGGAATACAAGGGTTTGCTAACAAGTTGGTTTTTTGTTTGATGATTAGGCCGGAGAAAAAGCTGTTAGCTGTGGTGTCACTAACGTAGATGCCATAGAAGAGTTGAACTTTATAAAAGACTTGCATCATAGGTAAGAGCAATTGAAATGATTTTCTTCCCCCCCCCTCCCTTTTCACTCCCTTGGGTGTTGGTTCTGATTGAAATTTGCTATCTCTTCTTGTTAATTGTAATACCCAGGACGGCTGATGAGCTTGGAGTGGAAAGGTCGATTGTTGATGGTGAGTTTATAATCTACCCTTGGGTTGACATCAAGTCTTTTTGCTTCAGTTTCTCATTGACGTCTCTTCTTCTGTTCTTTTAGTTTAGGGTTACTTATGATGGTTTCTGTCTTGCCTTTTTTGTATGAACAACCCTTTTGTAGGTCACCTAGAAGTATTGGAGCAGCTCTTAAAGGGAATTGCTATGATGAAAGAGTTAACATTACGAACAAAAGACTATTTAGTTTCGTTTGGAGAGTGCATGTCTACAAGGATTTTTGCAGCATATTTGAATAAAATTGGTGTTAAGGCCCGTCAAGTAAGTTGTTTCCCTTCTGTTTTGCTGTATCTAGGTTTTATATATGTAGGTATAGTCATCAAATAATTTACTCACCATGAAAACTACTTTTGACTTCTCTTTTTAGTGGGAGTGTAAAACATTCCTAGATGTATGTTTTTCTAACTCTAAAGTTGAATTTCTTTTGGTTCAAAATTCAAATTGTTTTAGGGTACTAGACCTCTCCATGATTCACTTTTAATTACATTTATGCATAGTACTCTTTTCCCTGCATTTCCTCATAACCACCACCATAGTGAGTCAAATTATAAGTCAGTGTCCTATATGCAGTATGACGCCTTTGAAATTGGTTTCATTACCACTGATGACTTCACAAATGCTGATATTTTGGAAGCAACTTACCCAGCTGTTGCAAAAAGATTAAATGATGATTGGATCAGTGATCCTGCAATCCCAATTGTCACTGGATTCCTTGGAAAGGTAGAAAAGCTGTATATCTTTTTGAAATGATTTCATTCTTAAACAAGAGCTTCTTGGTGGGATCGTTTGGTATTGCTTTTTATCGTGTTAACTTCTGATTGTAGGGGTGGAGATCTTCTGCAATTACCACTTTAGGAAGGGGTGGTAGTGATTTGACAGCCACAACCATCGGAAAAGCATTGGGGTTACGAGAAATTCAGGTCAGTTCGTATGTCCAAGGTCTGAACCTGCTGTGTACGATGATACCCTTGCCTTATTTGTTTCTTTTCATTTTTTGGGATGGATGCCATCATTTTAATAATCAACAAGCATCTATATGTGCAGTATGTACTGCAGACCAAAAGTTGTAGCAAAAGCTTGGAAATATGTACTCACCAGTTTATACTCTGTTTATAGTAATGGTTTTTTTTCTAGAACAAATTATAACTGTATACATTCCTTCATTACAGGTATGGAAAGATGTTGATGGTGTTTTGACCTGTGACCCTAACATATATCAACATGCAGAACCTGTCCCGTACCTGACTTTTGAAGAGGCAGCTGAACTTGCTTACTTTGGTGCTCAGGTGCTATATATTGATTTGCTGCTTTTTCCCCTCCCTTTGTTTCTTAGTAACTATCAAGCTTTGGTGAATAACAGTTGCATATTGTTTGTTTGACTAATCTATTGTGCTTTATTCTTGGAAGTAGTTTAGTTATCATTTAATTGATTGAAGAATGGCTAATTGAGTAAATTTGGATGTTTGTCATGCCCTACCTCAGGTTCTGCATCCGCAATCTATGAGGCCAGCTAGAGAGGGTGATATTCCTGTCAGGGTTAAAAATTCTTACAATCCTAATGCTCCCGGAACTCTCATCACCAGGAATAGAGATATGAGTAAGGTCTGTAGCAGCTGATTGCTTGTTTAATGTTTTTCAATGAAATTTCAACTTCTTCAGTCATTTTTTCCCTATTGCAGGCAGTACTGACCAGCATCGTTTTGAAGAGGAATGTCACCATGCTGGATATTGTCAGCACACGCATGCTTGGTCAATTTGGCTTTCTTGCAAAGGTTGGAAGGCCATTTCTTAAATTTAGTGCTAATTGTCCGTTTGGTTTTTTTCGTACAGTTGATTTGATCTCTTTTATGTGTGCAGGTATTCTCGATCTTTGAAGATTTAGGTATCTCAGTGGATGTTGTAGCTACTAGTGAGGTCAGTACTTCTTTGACTTTGGATCCATCAAAACTTTGGAGCAGAGAGTTAATTCAGCAGGCAAGTGTACGATTCCGTTCTTCATGCTTTGATTGATATTACCTTGTACAGATGTTATATCTGTATGCCGACTGATTCTGAATAATTTCTTCACTGTTTGTATCACTTTATAGGAACTTGACCATGTTGTAGAAGAACTCGAAAAAATTGCCGTTGTCAATCTTCTTCAGCACAGATCTATCATTTCTCTCATTGGCAATGTCCAGAGATCCTCACTTATTCTTGAGAAGGTACTCCTATAATTTTCTGTCATGCTAAAACTTGTAAATCATCTTCTAATTTGAATTGAAGATATTCGAAGTAAGCAAACATAGAGTCTGTCAATGGATGACAATCTTGTTTAGAAATGTAAACATTGGTATTAATGGATAATGGAATGTGATGCAGGCATTCCACGTGTTAAGGACCAATGGAGTGAATGTTCAGATGATCTCTCAGGGTGCATCTAAGGTGCCTACTTTTCTTTGAGTTGGTCATTTAATAACTTTCATTTATTGTGATGCAAGTATAAAACGGAGCTTGTGTTGGTACTTGTTAGGTTAACATATCATTGATAGTACATGACACTGAAGCGGAGCAGTGTGTGAGGGCTCTTCATTCAACATTCTTTGAAAGCGATCTCCCTGAATTAGATCAATGAATACAATTAAATAGTCAGTCATTGGCTTTACGAAATTATTGTTCCATGTCAATTCTCTTAAGAACTTGTAGCAGATTCATAACTCATTGCAATCGAATACACAATTAGACTGTTTTCCTGTTTGATCACCAATCCAAGATTGGTTTATATGTATGCTTTTTTACCTCTCAATTTCCATTAGATTATTCTTTTTATTAAAAAAAAAAAACACCACGAAGGTGGATAAAACCGAGAATACAAAATTTGTTAATTTAATGATCAAATGAATATTATTGTTGAGGTTAATTAATTTTGGTGAGATTAAAAGCAAAGATGATAACGAGATTAGATATTGTAGTGATGAGATTAAAAATCAGTGATTAATTGTATTTGGAATGTAAAATGATTATTAAAGAGGTTGTATTATATTTTGTATGTAAAATAAATTAAATAATAGATTTGTATTTAGTTAAATAATAAATAAGATAAATTATATTTGTATCTACTTTTTTTTATTAATTATATAGCAACGTATTTATGATTAATTTATATAAAATTTATTATACATTTATTATAAAGATCAATATTTTATATTTTATATAACAAATAAAAAAAGTAAAATGTTTGCTTATATATTTACATTTTTTAATTGAAAAAAAAAAACCAAACTAGAAGGATAAGAGTAGAGTGTAGAGGGTTGAATAGGAAATTATGCCGTCATTGCAATGGTTCAGCAGTGAAAATAGGGACCTCCAGCGTGTTGAAAACACCCAACTGAACTGAGTCATATTCTATCAAAACGCTAATTTACATAACAAACGAACAAAACAGAGGGTTAGACCTGATCTCAATTGGCCTGAAAATGATTCTTTTTTTCAATCATTTGACTAACAAATTATTAATATTTACTTGCATTTTCACCAAAAATGTTCCAATATTACTTTTTATTATCTTGTATATATATTACACATTAGTTTAAATTGTCTTCCGTCATAGTATGATTATGATCTCTTTACTATGTCTACATTTGATATTTAATTCCTTTACTCATATTTGATGTAATTTAGGTTAAGTTCTGAGTATTCAGGTATACAATTATTTATGTGGTTCTTCGAATGTTGTTATGTGTTTTTTACAAGTAATACTTTAGTTTGTTAATTTTCGTCTGAATTGTTGCCATATATAAGCTTTAATTTACCAATTATAATTTGGATTATTTTAGTTTTGTGCTTAATTATCGTATTTATATTTTGATTATACTTGTTGAATTTCAAAAATAAAAAATACTTTAACCCTAATTTTTGGGTTTGAATAGAAAACATTTTCCATTATTTATAGGTTGAAGAACACTTTTCGGCCGCATGAATAATGCCGAACAGGGCTAAGACCCTTAGAGCCAGAATAAAAAGGCTCTTTTAATGGGCCGATTTCTTAGCCTGTCAAATCGCTACCTATATAATAACTCGCGATAAGGTAATTACTACATTTTATTTTAGGGTTTACAGAGAGGGAGAGAGAGAAAAGCAAGACCAACGCCATGGCTTGCACTATTGACTTCCGCCGCCTTGATGAAGGCTTCGGCGGCAAAACGTACAAACGAAAGCGACAAGAATCTCAGATCGTTGCCAATGACGACGAGGCTGCCCCCGCCGCCGCTTCCATGGACGTGGATGATTCTTGCCCCCCACCCGCAAAGCGTTCAGCCGTGCCTTCCTCGGACGACCCCAATAAACCCACCTTCGGTCAACCCACCTACGACGGCGTGATTGCGGGTAAGGTGTCTGGTAGGAACTGGAAGCAGCCAAGAAAGCAGCGTGCGTCAGCGAAGCACGTGAGCATAAGGAGGACGAGCTTGGAGGAGAGGGAGAGGCAAAAGGAGATCAAGAGAGCTTATAGAGAGAGGATTAACGAGTTGAAGGAAGAGATACGGCAAAATAAGGTGGAGAAGAGAAAGAAGAGAGAGGAGAGAGAGAAGAAGAAGAAAGAGAACATATTGAGGTCTGGAACTAAGTTTCAGAAGATTACTAATCCTAATACTTTGAAGAAGATTGCTAAGTCCAAGCACAAGAAGTTGCTTCAAGTTGTCCCTGATGAATTTCTTCACAAGAACAAGTGATAATGATAACAATAATACCTTTGTTTTGTTTTTCTTGTTTTTTTTTCTCAATGTGTACTTCATTGCTTTATCTGGGATTAGTGAAATTAAAATTTAGTTTGGTTTCTTTTGAAAGACAAGTTGAATTGGATAGGGAAGGAGAAGGGATATTATGTTTTGATTGATTTGATGAATATGTAAGTGCAAATTTTGATGAAATTAAATCCCCTTTCAACGATTTAAGCTGTAAGCTTGTTATGCATTTCATTAAAATGCCTCACTTGCTATAACAGCAGTTTGTACTACAAAAAATGAGCAAAGCAAAACCATTACAGCATGCATGTTTGACTTCAATCTGAATGCAATATCCCCTTTAAGAGGTCGGAGTTCTGCAAATACTGAACAAAGAACTGCTAAAAAGCAGCTTGATATGCTACCATGCGCGGCCTCATAATCTATTGCTTTGCTAGTTTGCTTCTCACTTACTCAACTAGTTCGTCTATCAATCCCTCAGATGCGGCAGGCAAGACCAGTGAATGATTCAACTAGTTTGCCTATCAATACCTGAAGTCCAGAGTCTCCTTGAGGTTCCTGCTCCTGCAACCCAATAATTTTGCTGCGACGTTGTGGAAACTTTAGGCCAAAAATGCCATGACTGTTAATTACTTTAGTCCTTTTTACATTCTATTCCCACTTCCATGTACAGATTCAAAGTCCCGACTTGCCAATGCCAGAGCGCACCACGCAGGCTGTCTCTCCACTTCTGGTTTCTGAAATGATACCATATCTATAACCATCAAAACTGAAATGCCAATACATTGTGAAAAACTCCACATCAATGAACAGTCATTCTGTGCGATAGAAGTTTCACCACTAAATGAATGAGCTCCAGAATGGTTGTGATCTTATACAGAGGTGAAATCAATTATGCGATGGAAGATCAAGCCATTAACAACGCAATAACCCCTCTATAAACTACCAATAATCCCCACAAGAGCAGATGCCATCCTTAAAATGATGGAACCTGCTTGAATCCCTCACCGTAATTTCCCTTCTAATGATCTTTGAGATTACCTTGATTGCAGCATGGCAGTCTGTACATGCCCGTAAGTTCTTTATTACCAGTATTGGTGATCCTTCAGGTGTACTTATCAGCGCAAATGCAATTGCTAACCGCTCACTATGGTACTTAAGAGACTCAATTTTGATGTTCTCATCTACATCATGAAGGGCACAACTTGTATCAGGCTTGTAACCTTCCTTCTCCATCTGTTTTGACAACATCTCTATCTTTTTCCGGATTTCCTCCATTTGAGGATGTAACATGTCATTTGCTGAGAACACATGAAGCTTGTGTCTTATTTCAACCCAGCTATAAGCTGGAACCTTTCTAATTCCACGCTCCCTCATTGCCTTCTTTACCTTCCCAACATTGTCCCACTGGCCTGCGGCCGCATAGATATTAGACATGCTGACATAAGCAGCAGCATCTCTAAGCACCTCCATACTGAATAGCTGGTCTGCTGCTTTCCTAGCCAATTCTTGGTTCTTATGGATCCTACAAGAATTTAGAACTGATGACCACATAATCTCATCAGGATCGAATGGCATTTCATCCATCAACTTCTCTGCCTCGTTAAACTGTCCACTCCGGCATAACATATCAACCATAGATGCATAGTGTTCTTTTTTAGGAACAAGATTGTGTATTCTGGTCATGGTTCTGAAATACCTCAACCCTTCTTGAACAAGTCCACAGTGACTGCAAGCAGATAAAACACTGAGGAAACTGACAGAATCTGGCTGGAAACCTGACTGAACCATCTTTTCAAATGAGTCAAGGGTGGCTTTAGCATCACCATTTTGAGCATGGGCTGAGATCAAGGCATTCCAAGAGACTATATTCCTTTCAGACATGTCCTGAAAAAGTTGAATGGAATCTTTTATGGAACCGCATTTTGCATACATATCCAGAAGTGCACTTCCTGAAAAAACATTTGACATATAACCTGATCTGATTACAAATGAGTGGATTTGTTTCCCCAGTGATAGTGAAGCCAAATTTGCAGATGCTTTTAAGATGCTAGCAAATGTGGCCTGATCTGCTCTTACACCAGCTTTGTGCATCTCATTGAACAGATTCAGGCCTTCCTCATGGAATCCTCTCTGAACATAACCCGAGATAATGGCTGTCCATGGAACTGTGCTTCTCTTGGCCAGACTCCTGAATATCTTTTCAGCTTCTTCAAATCTGCCACATTTTGCATACATGTCAACTAAAGAATTCCCAACCACAAGTTCTGAATCAGCTGTAGTCACAACAGCCAGGGTATGGATTTGCTGCCCCATTCGCAGGTCTAGTACATTTGCTGCTATACTCAACATGGTTGCAAATGGGAATTGCCTCCGTTTAAAGCCTGTAAACTGCAATTCACGGAAAAGGCTAATAGCTTCTTCATGTTGCCCAGACCACGCATAGCATGTGATGATTACATTGTAGGAAATGCCATCCAAGTCTGGCATCTCATCAAATAGCTTCCCGGCTTCAACTAAACAATCGTACTTGGAGTAGAAATCAAGCAATGCATTCCCCACAAAGACATTCCCAACGAATCCAGTCTTCACCAAAAACCCATGAATTTGTTGCCCAAAGGCCAAGTCATTTAATCTAATAGCAGCACTTAAAACTCCAGCAAAAGTGAAATCAGAAGGCTTGAAACCTAAATTTTGCATCTGCAGGAAGAGGGTTATTGCGTCCTCAGTTAGACCATCTTTTGCGAACCCATTGATCAATGCATTAAAGGAAACAGAATCTCTTTCAGGCATGTCCTCAAAAACCCGTGAAGCAAAATCAAGGTGATCAGTTTTGCAATAAGAATCAACCAGAGAATTGCAGATTATGATACTAGAATGGTAACCCAACTTAAGAACAAGACCATGAACTTGAACCAATTCGTTGTCAGCCTCAGCGTCATTGCAACCTGATAAAAGAGTAGCAAAAGTCACAGGATCAGGCTGTGTATCATGTCTTCGCATCTCAGCGAAAAGCTTAAATGCTTCATGGAACTGACTCTTCTGCACGTACCCACCAATGATGATGGTCCATGTAACTGCAGTTCGATCAAGCATGGTATCAAACATGTGTCTAGCTTTCAAAAGATCTCCTGATTTGACATAACCCGAAATCATCATGTTTGTAGAGACAGTGTTCCTGCTAGGCATTTGGTCAAACACTTGACGAGCTGTCGAGAGATAGCCCTTTCTGAGGAGGTTCTCAACCATGAAGTTGGAACGGCATGTGTTTGGATCAAAACCCGTTTTGATGCTTCGGGCGTCGATGAAAGTTTCGACATTTTGGACGGAGATGGGAGGTTTAGAGGGTGCAAGTGAAGAGAAGTTTTTAAGTGCAAAGGCTGGTCTGTATGGTTTCATTGGGAGTGTCAACCTAAGCGCCGAAATGGGCAGAGGTTCAGCACAGTAATTGACCTCCACTTGTGTCGTAGAGATGGGAGAGTGAATCAATTCAACTTTTATTACCGTTCCAAAGAATAGTTTACGTCGGTGCCAACGACCTTGAGGAAATTTCTTGCGGCGATTACTTGGGTGATAGAAATAAATTACTTTTAGAAGTAAATTTGCAGCGATTGGCATCAGAGCTGTCTCGGATACATGGATGCTTATTTCTACTTCGTCATTCCAATTTTCACGATTGTTTGGTCACATTTCCGATTCTCACGTATGTTTGGTTAAATGAAATGTAAGGTAGCGTTTGTTGTTTTGGAATCTAATTGCTTGTTTTCTAGTTTTTACTTATTTGCTTCTTCTTTTTTAAATCATTTTAAAAAAATTTAATTGTCTTTTTTTTTATGTTTTCATTTTCCAAAAAAATAAATAAAATGAAAATCACATTTGTTGAGACCTTAACATGTTTGTATCTCTTATTTGAACAGTTGATCGAACACCAATCTGGGCATGCCATTAGTATAATTAAGTGCAATGTTAAGTTAACATTTTTTTTTACTTTGATTATTATGGTGTGTTACATTATCAGCGGATGATCCTTAAGCTTGTTTTATTATATCTTGATTTCTACTTATTGAAATTAATCTTGTTTTATTATATCTTGATTTCTACTTATTGAAATTGGGAAAGGTAGAACGAGGATGATTCAACAATTCCATATCAAGTCTTATCCTCTTTACTTATTATTTTTTGCATTTTTGTGTTAGGCATTTTATTGGACAGTTATTTTGATTTGTAAGTAAGATTTCTAGGTGAGTGATTTATAACAATTAGGTTCATTGTTGGGGTTGCAATTACTTATTAGTATAAGGATAGATTGAGTTTAAGCTAATACATGATAGGCGATTGCTAAATAAAATTATTCACTGAGTGAGACTCCATAGAGTAGGATTATTGAATACGAACTACGTTAACAAATTTTGTATGTGGATTTCTCTCATTGCCTTACTCTCAATTTGTAAATTGTTGTTAAACTGCTTTTTCATGTGTGTTCAAACATCTATCCAAATAGCAATTGGGACATCAGTTTGTACAGAGAGCAAACCAATTTGTGCTCTTTCAACATCTATTTCTTGAAACAAAACAAAACCTAGGCTCGTTTGGTTTTCCAAATATTTTCTATTTTCATTTTTGAAAAATAATTTTGTTAGAAATGAGTGACTCAAATCTTTATTAAAATAAAATACAATGATAAAATAAAATACAAGTAAAATCTATATAGAACTATACTTCTTTTATTTGACATTGATTAGAATAAGGTCTTTTAACCTTTAAATAGATGAAGTTGAAAGTCCTCTTGTATCATTTGAATTTCAACATTAGTGAATTTTCTTTTTCTCTACTCGTGGCCTTTTCCCCGAAAGGGTTTTCACATAAAATCTGTGTGGTCTTATTTTTTCTTTCTTTTGCTTTGTGATCGTTCTATATTGTCACTATCGACGTTCAGTTTTTAAAAACTAGTATTAGAGCCTTTTGGGTTGCTTATCTCGACCACGATAATAGTGACAATGAAGAATGATATCCCGTTGTTCGATTGCAACACCAGATTCGTGTTGTGGCAGATAAAGTTGTAGATAGTTCTTGCACAGATGAATTTGGAGGAGCACCTCAATCAAAATAGATCCAGAAGGCTGCTGAACTGAATAGAGTTTACTCTTTCCTCTTGTCATTTATTTTAAACATGTTTGCTTTGATTTTTATGTTTTTGACATCAACTATGCAGTTTTAATTCCTATATGCTAGGATGATTATATTAATTTAATGAGATTTATTTAATTCATGTTAACATGTTTTGTGCCTCAGTCAATTATGTTTTCAATTAATATCATGATGCATTTCATTCATACGTGATTGGGTGCACTCAGATTAGCTGAGCGATGCTAACCAAACGACGACTAGTAGACGCATAATTGAAAAGTGCAATGCTTAATTTAGGTCATTAAAACCAACTAAGTTAAGGTTCATAATATCTTTAGTTAGCTCTATTATCTTGCATGGTTTTTAGATTTATGTAATTAAACTGTTGCAAACGTAAATGTCCTTGTGACCTTACATAAAAGCTAAGAAACCCTTAGTCTAATATGATCAGTAACATGCATATTTAACTAAGTAAAAGATCCGAAAGGACTTAATTTGGTTTCCAAACCCATAAAAGATCGAGTTGCCATGGAAATAATTTCGAACATGTTAGCATGATGAAAGTAAGTTGATTTGATTAATATAATTATCCTAGCCCATTTAATGTGATTGTTTGTGTTGCTAAAGCCTTCATTTCATACATTTAGGTAAATTACATCTAGATTAGTTTTGCATTAGGGATCACTCTTGCATTTAATTAACCAAATCATTACTATCCAAATTTATTGAGTTTTTTTACATCAAATTGTTAATTATAATTTTGTAATTAATTGTTTAAACTTATACAGTCCCTATGGAGACAATAACTCATTTTTACTTACTTATTACTTGAACGACTACGTACACTTGCGTAAACACGTTACAATTCATTACAAGTTTTTGGCGCCGTTGCCGGGGACTGTTGCTTTAATCATTCTTTGTGATTTTTTTTTTACAATTTGGTTCTTATTTATTTTATTTTATTTCTAACACTGCTAATTTATTCTTTATTATTTATTTCTCATGTGTTTTATGAGCATAAATCAAATCATTGACCTATTACCTGTGGACCCTAAAATCGAGTGGACTTTTAGACAAAGAAGATGTGAGAGATTTGCTCAAAGACAAACCGAGATGGACCTTGGAAATCAAAACGAGGAAATGAAGTTGAACAAGTGCACAACCCAATCCTTATTGCTGATGATAGGGATCGTGCCATCAGACAATACGCTGTGCCACTCTTCAATGAGTTAAATTCGAGAATTAGAAGGTCGAATATCGAGGTAACCCAATTCTAATTGAAACCAATAATGTTTTAAATGCTCCAAACGGTGGGCCAGTTTAGTGGTATGTCCAAAGAAGATCCACACTTGCACCTTCTATTATTCATGGAGGTGAGTGATTCATTTAAGTTAGTTGGTGTGACTAAAGACGCGCTGAGGTTAAAACTGTTTCCATACTCATTGCGAGATCGAACATGTGCATGATTGAATTCATTGCCACTAATTTCGATAGCTACTTGGCAAGGATTAGCAAAAAGGTTTTTGGTTAAGTATTTTCCACCGAGTAAGAACATAAAGTTGCGAAATAAGGTAACAACTTTCCAACAATTGGATGACGAGTCTTTGTATGTGACTTGGGAAAAATTTAAGGAATTACTTCGTAAGTGTCCTCATCATGGGATTCCTCACTATATCCAATTGGGGACGTTTTATAACGGTCTCAATGCACATAAAAAATTAATGGTGGATGCTTATGAAAATGGTGCGATTTTGTCTAAGTCTTATAACGAGGCTTATGAGATCATTGAAAGGATCGCAAGTAATAACTACCAATGGCCGACAAATTGAGCAGTTTCAGGAAGACGTGTAGCTGGAGTGCATGAAGTGGACGCACTGACCTCACTCTCAGCTTAGGTATCTTCTATTTCCTCTATGTTAAAACAATTTACCACTAACAGTTTGAATAATTTTGTAGATCAATCACCAAGCCAGTATGAGGTAGTTTCTTGCATATACTGTGGGCATGGACATTCTTTCAAGAATTGCCCTTCAAATCCTGAATCGGTTTGTTATATAGGGAACCAGTATCAAAATAGAAGTGGACAAAGACCGCAGTCCAATTTCTAAAATCCACTATGGTAGAACCATCTAAACTTTTCCTAGAGTAACCAAGGAAATGGACCGAACAACAGCCAGATGCAGCATAGACCCAACCAAACCCAAATGTTTAATCAACAATCCCTAAACCTACCTCAAACTGAATCATCAAATGGTTTGAAAGACTTGTTAAAGGCGTACAAGGCGAAAAACTATGCCTTGATCCAAAGTCAAGCAACAACGTTGTAAAATTTAGAGAACCTGATGGGTTAATTAGCTATTGAGCTTCATATTAGACCACAAGGAGCCTTGTTGAGCGACACAGAAAATCTGAGAAATTTAGGTAAGGAACATTGCAAAGTGGTAGAGTTACAAAGTGGTAAGACTTTGGAGCCTAAAAAGGTTGTGGTTGAAGATGAGCCTACTGAAAAATAGGAAAGTCAACCAACAGTTGAAGGTTCTACAACATAAAAATCAGATGCTGAAAAATCTGATGAGGTACACCCTAAACTAGTGAATTCTGAAAAGCTAACACCTACTTTTGCAGATTTGCCTCATCAGAAAAGTTATCCATATCAACCTAGAGTTCCATACCTTCAAAGACTTCAGTAGAATAAGCAGAAATAAGAGGTACAATTAAAGAAGTTATTGGATGTTTTAAAGTAATTACACATCAACATTCCGTTGGTGGAGGCTTTAGAAAAAATGCCCAATTACGTGAAGTTTATGAAGGATATTTTGTCCAAGGAGAAACAACTTAGTGAGTATGAGACTGTCACTTTGACGAATGAGTGTAGTGCGTTTTTATAGAACAAGCAACCTCCAAAATTGAAGGGTTCTGGAAGCTTTACGATACCTTGCAACATTGGTGAATCATATTGCAGTAAAGCTTTATGTGACTTAGGAGCAAGCATCAACTTGATGCCCAAATCCATTTTTAAGCTGTTGGGAATAGGAGAAGTAAGACCCACTATTGTAACACTTTAACTTGCGGATCGATCGTTAGCATATCTCAAAGAAAAGGTCGAGGATGTTTTGGTAAGAGTCGATAAATTTATTTTTCTTGTTGATTTCATTGTTTTAGATTTTGAAGCAGATAAGGAAGTTCCGATTATCCTGGGGAGACCTTTCCTAGCCATGGGAAGAACGTTGATAGATGTGCAAAAAGGTGAACTTACCATGCGAGTTCAAGACGATAAGGTAACGTTTAATGTTCTAACAGCAATGAAGTTTCCCGATTAGATAGAAGAGTGTTCAGTAATGGAGGAAGTAGAAACCTTAGTTTATATGGGAAGCAATTCTGAAGAAGACCCGTTGGAAAACACCTAAGAGTCTAAACCATTCGAAGATGAAAAAGGTAATGAAGGTTTGGATTTGATGGAAGCCAATCCGAGGAGTTATATTCAACCATCACGGTTTGAACCGCTAGAGTTGAAAGTTTGGGAAATTGTACAACCCAAGTCATTAATCGAGGAACAACCTAAACTCGAACTAAAGGTACTTTTATCTCACTTAAAATATTTTTATCTCGGTAATAGTTCTACTTTACTTGTGATTATTTTAATGAAGCTGACAGAATATTAAGAGGAGCAATTGATTGCTGTCTTAAAGAAATTTAAGAAGGTAATTGGTTGGACCATAGCTGTCATACGAGGTATAAGTCTTTCCTTTTGCATGCATAAAATTATTTTAGAGGAAGGTGAAAAAGGTAAGATTGATAAGCAAATGAGACTTAACTTTATCATGAAAGAAATGGTTTACAATGAGGTAAAATTTTTTGAACAAAAAAAGACCATAAATGGCCTAAATTTCATTTTGATAGCATCTTGAATTACAATTTCATGAATTACTCTAGGATAATTCACATCAAAATCCCAATAGCAATTATTTTTTAAGA
Organism: Gossypium hirsutum; assembly: GCF_007990345.1. Classification (NCBI taxonomy): domain Eukaryota; kingdom Viridiplantae; phylum Streptophyta; class Magnoliopsida; order Malvales; family Malvaceae; genus Gossypium; species Gossypium hirsutum. The sequence goes on from NC_053443.1 coordinate 59,301,612, forward strand.
CGAATTTACAAATGAAATTAACTAGCTTATTACTACTTCTAGGGGCCCACATTACGTCAGTCGAAGAAAAACATGTTCTTGGGTATGATACAACGAGTCTTCTTTAGAATTGCTTTATGTATGCTTATTACTGCTTCTACGGGCCCACATCATATTAGCCAAAGAAAAACACCGTAGCTTATTTCTAAAACTTTATGTATGCTTTTAGAAAAACATGTTTTTTTTAATTTTAACAAAACATGTTTAGAAGCTTTTGAAAAATTGAAAAACCTATTAATTTCAGCCCCAATAATTATCACACCTGATTGGAACTCGCCTTTTGAATTGATGTGTGATACAAGCGATTTCATTGTTAGAGTTATGATGGGCTAAAGAAGGAACAAAGTGTTTCACTCTATCTACTATGTAAGAAGAACTTTGACAGGAGGCTAGATCAATTATATGATAACTGAAGAAGAACTCTTTGCTATAGTTTTTGCTTTTGACAAGTTCTGTTCATATTTTATAGGTACCAAAGTTACAGTGTTTACTGATCACGTGACTATAAAGTACTTACTCACGAAGAAAGATGCTAAACCGAGGCTAATTCGATGGATACTTTTGCTCCAAGAATTTGACCTTGAGATCTAAGATAGAAGAGGTATTGAAAATCAAGTAGGCGATCATCTACCAATGTTGGAACAAATGAGGTAACTTATTCACTTGTTCCAATTAATGAGAATTTTACTGATGGGCATATCTTCGAGGTAAGTCAAATCTATGAAACACCTTGGTTTGCTAATTTTGCCAATTACTTAGCACGTGGAATAGTTCCTCGAGAAATGACGTACCAAGAAAGGAAGAAATTTCTTCATGATAGTTGGTACTATATCTGGGATGACCTGTTTTTGTTTAAACAATCTGCAAATAACATAATCAGGAAATGCGTAGCTGGAAGTGAGATTGATGAGATTTTGTACCACTGTTATTCATCTCCGTGTGGGGGACACTTTGGTGGTTCATGTACAGCAACAAAGATTTTACAAGCTGGGTTCCTTTGGCCTACATTTTTCAAGGATGCTTATGCATATGTGAGGAACTGCGATAGATGCCAAAGAACCGGAAACATATGAATGAGGAAAGAGATACCCTTGAAAAATATTTTGGAGGTAGAACTTTTCGATGTATGGGGCATTTATTTTCTAGGCGCGTTTCCTTCTTCGCATGGTAACAAATATATCTTGGTAGTTATGGACTATGTGTCCAAGTGGGTTGAATCTGAGGCGTACCTAACAAATGATGCTAATGTAGTCATGTAATTCTTACTTTAACACATATTTACACGATTTGAGACTCCTAAAGCCATAATTAGCGATGAAGGATCTCACTTTGTAAATAAGTGGCTTAAGTGGTTGCTTGACAAGTACGATGTGAAGCATAAGATTTCTACTGCCTATCATTCACAATCGAATGGGCAAGTTGAAAAGGTGAATCAAGCAATCAAAGGTATACTTGAAAGAGTAGTGCACCCTAACAGAATAGATTGGTCTTGAAGGCTCGATGATAAACTATGGGCCTATCGAACTACTTTTAAGACACCATTAGAGATGACTCCCTATCAGTTAGTTTTTGGAAAGACATGTCATTTGTTGCTTGAATTGGAGAATAAAGCTCACTGAGTTTGAAGCAATTGAATTTTGATATTAAGAAAGTCGGTGAGAGAAGGGTGTTACAACTCGATGAGTGGGAAGAGTTGAGGTTATTTTCATACGAGAATGCCAAGATGTGTAAATAAAAATATAAGAAATGACATGATAGTCGTATACAACCTCCTAAGTTTAAAAAAGGTTAGAAAGTGTTGTTTAATTTAAGGCTAAGGTTATTTCCTAGAAAGCTCAAATCCCGATGGAAAGGACCTTATACCATCTACAAAGCTTATCCATATGGAGCTATAAAATTGTACGACAACTATGGAGGTACGTTTAAAGTTAATGGTCAACGTCTCAAGCACTATAGGATGATGAAGTTGAGCGAATTAAAACCTCGTTTAAATTAAGAGACCCTTAATTTTTCATAAACCTGCTTTTAGTAAAAATTTAGAAATTATTTTCTTAAATTAGTACATTTAATTAATTATGTCTAAACCGTGTACTAAATCCTAAAAGAACTGGTGATGTGCTAATAAACCCTTAAGCTATTTTACATTCATTATTTTCCTTCTTAGCCATCGGCCTAAATCTTGAAATTTCTTCCTTGTCGCAAGCCCCTAGTACTATCACCGCACGACTTTTTCCGGAGCAACCTATTCGCCGTCGCATCCTATCGCCGTATAATTTCATGCCACCGTAAGTTTGTCACTGTCGCAAATCAATCATTGCTGCAACACCTTGCTCTCATCCTTTACCAATTTTTTTTCAATTCTTTTGTAGAAACTTTGCTTATTTTCGAGAAAAATGTCCACATCTCGCAAAAGAACTAGATTTTCCAAGACCTCTGCCAAAAATCCCATTGTGATTCAAAATGAAGAAGTGAAAGAAAATTGCATCTTCAAAAATTAACCTATGATGCTAGAAAAAAGGTTTCAACTTGGAAAGAAATGATAATATGGTTGTGCCTTTACCAATTCGAAAGACGATTGATGCCCTCAATTGGAATAATTTTTGTGATACACGATCATTACCTGATGAGGAGTTATTTGGAGAATTCTATGCAAATTTAACTAAGCCAGATGCTACTGGAGTTCTTGTTCGTAAGAAGAAGGTACCTCTAGCTTCTAAGTCCATTAATGATTTATTTAACCTACTTGATGTTGAAGAAGATGAATACTTTTCCATGATGACAAACATAAGTTGGGATTTTCTTCAACGGGTGCTTAATGTTGTGACAAATTAAGGATCCCAATGGATTATAAGAAAATATGGTAGTCATTCTTATCAAAAGGAATATCTAAAGTCGTTGGCTAAGGTATGGTTTTACTTTGTTCGATATAGTTTCATGCTTATCTCACACAATTCGACCATCTCGATGGAGAAAATACTTTTGTTGTATGCAATTATGATAGAAAGGTCCATCAATGTGGGGAAGATTATTCTTAAAGAGATCCATGATTGTGCTAGAAAGAAAATTGGAAGTGCTTATTTCCCATCCTTGATAATTTCTCTTTGCTTTAGGGCTTAAGTTAAGACAAAAGCAAATCTAAATGGTTCATATGTTCAAGGTTGCATTACAACTCATGATTTTGAAAGGTTAATGGAGAATGTCCATGAATTTAACCCAATTGAACCAAGTGAGTTGACAGAACCAAAAACAAATGAGTCATCAAACAAGTTTAAAATTAACGCTAACTCAGTTACTGAAACGGAAGAGGTAGAAGTGAAGGAAGAACCGAATGAGACTAAACCGATAAATGAGCCAGAAGTCTCTAAACCAATAGATGAGCCAAATGCCAATAAGCCGGTTGAACCAAGTATTGATCTTGAGTTAACTATTCCAATGCCCACTTCTTCAAGCACTATGAATAAATTAGAATTGTCAACTATGATGGATATGATGACGTTTATGCATAACCAACAATAAGCTTATTGGAAATATGCAAAAGTTAAAGACGATTATGTAAGAGATACTTTTAAAAGCATCTTTAACACTTTTGTTCTTGAGTTCCTAGATTATATCTTCGACTCATAGAAGGAAGATGATAAAGAAAGCGCGGTCGAAGCATCAAAGGAGGAAGACGAGGAGGAAGGGGGAAATTCTTTTCTTTAGTTTTTATTTCTTTTTAGGTGTTTATTTTTATTTAGTATTTAGTATTTTGCTTTCGTATAATAAAATAGCAAACATGAATAAAATAAGCTCAATGCCTCTTCAATCGAAATAAAATAAAGTGACGTGGTAATGAGAATGAACATGTCTAGGATTGGGTTGTTAGAAAGACTTTGTACTTAAGCAGCTTTTATGACTAACCTCTATTTTCTTGCAACCCTACCTGGTGTTTAGTTTTCATTCATTACTTTGTTTTCGCAATGAGGACATTGATTCTTTTTAAAGTGGGGTAAGGCAATTTCGTATGAATTTTAAAGTATGTTTCAATCTTTTTACTTAAGTATGTTGAAATAAATGTATATTCAGAAATAATATTTGTTCATGAGTCTATTCAAATGCAAGCATGATTTTTTTATTTTATCTAAGTTATTCGTATGTTATCATTGAATAATGGAATGCTTGTATGATCTTAGTCTTATGTAGAATTTGCCATGAAAATTTGATTTCTTTATAAATAGACATGTATGAAGATTCAAGTCTTTAGAATTGACTTAGTAACTTTCTTGAGGTGAAATCCTAGGAGGTATAAGACTCTAATATGATATAGGCACACTTTTTTTGGATCGTTTGAGCCTTTCAAGCCGACCTTATGAAATTTAACCCTTGAAACTTAACTCAATGGCATGTTTATTGCAAATTACCTACATTATAAGCCACATTCACATTTTTTTGATTTTTATCATATTCTTTTGCACCTATCTTAACCAAAAATCTGTTTATTGCAAACTATGATTCATGTTGACATTATGATGTATTTAGTACAAAGTTTGGAAAAAATATTTGTATTCGAGCTACTTATGAATAAAGAGTATTTTTAGCTTGATTTTATTGATGCATGATTATGTGCGAAGGCTGATGCTACTTTATCATTTTTGTAAAATTGCCTTAGCAAAAAAAATTGTACTGTGCATGAACATTACTCGAGACGAGAAATGGTTTAAGTTTGGGTGTGTGTAAACTCAAAATTATATAGGGTTTTTCTATATATTTTTACCACCTGTTTACTTAATTATTATGTTTATCTCGAGTAATTATTATTGAAATGAGTGAATTTTACTTAAGTAGTAATTTTAGACATGAATTTAGAAAGTATGTGAAATTATGCTTACTTACATGATTTTCATGCATATTTTATATTAATTCATGTTAATTTGTTAATGTATGTATTTTTCATTATGTAGGAGGTCCATTGAAGACATGATTTTAATAAATAAAAGATGCCCATGCACAAATTATCCATGTGGATGGCAAGACCTTGCAATTTTAGGCATGGGGTTGACTATTTGACCCAGTAAAGAAAGGTAATAAAAGACGGACATGATTGCTAAGTTATTGGACTAAAAAAACGTCTAACAAGGGGAATTAAAAGCCCAATTTAGGCACTTGAAGATGGCTGCCCAAAATATGTTTTTGGATATTTAATTAAAGGTCCCTGTAGTTGGAAAATAATCAAAAAACAACCCAACAACTTCTCTGTTGAAATTGTCCATTTGGTCATCCCTTTTCCTTGAAGCATGGCCAGCCACATGAGAGAGGGAAGGAAGGAAACTTAAACCTATTTTTAGTAAACTCAAACTTGTACCTTCACTTATAAATACATTGTCATTCCTCATTTTTCCATCATTCCTCATCACTCAACATTCCTCTCTCACTCTCAATATTTTTCTTTCAATTCCTTCTCCCATTTTCCCTTACATAACCTTCCATCCCCTCTCCAGTATCTAGCCTCAAAAGCTTTATTAAAAGCAATCTTTAGCTGGCTACCTTCTAAACCCTTAGCAAAAAAAGCTTCAATCAGAAGGGAGGAATGCCTTAGTTAGGATAGATTCGGAAGGCTATTGAATTGAGTCAATCAGAATAGATCCAAAAAGCTGTTGAACTGAATAGAGTTTACTCTTTCCTCTTGTCATTTATTTTAAACATGTTTACTTTGAGTTTTATGTTTTTGACATCAACTATGAAGTTTTAATTCCTATATGCTAGGATGATTATATTAATTTAATTAGATTTATTTAATTCATGTTAACATGTTTTGTGCTTTAGTCGATTATGTTTTCAATTAATATCATGATGCATTTCATTCATACGTGATTGGGTGCATTTAGATTAGCTGAGCAATCCTAACCAGACGACGGCTACTAGACACATAATTAAAAAGTGCAATGCTTAATTTAGGTAATTAAAACCGACTAGTTAAGGTTCATAATATCTTTAGTTAGCTCTATTATCTTACATGGTTTTAGATTTATGTAGTTAAACTGTTACAAACGTAAATGCCCTTGTAACCTTGCATAAATGCTAAGAAACCCTTAGTCTAATATGATTAGTAACATGCATATTTAACTAAGTAAAAGACCTGAGAGAATTAATTTGGTTTCCAAACCCATAAGAGATCGAGTTGCCATGGAAATAATTTTGAACATGTTAACATGATGAAAACAAGTTGATCTTGCATCACACATTAACTCAAATGGGAAATCCCAAATCGGTGTGACGATAATTAGTGCCGAAACTAACCAATTCTTCAGATCATTAAAAGCTTTCAAACATTCTTCCTCAAAGTTGAATGTTGTGTCATTCTCCAATAATTTGTATAAGGGTTTAGCAATTTTGGAGAAGTCCTTGATGAATCTTCGATAGAAACCAGCATGTCCCAAAAAAATCCTAACACCTTTTACAAATGTTGAAGGTGGGAGTTTCTCTGTAACATCTACCTTTGCTTTATCTAGCTCGATTCCATGTCTCGTTATTTGGTGCCCCAAAACAATACCTTCTCGTACCATGAAATGACACTTTTCCCAGTTGAGTACAAGGTTTGTTTCTTCGCACTGCCTTAGTACATTGGTTAGATTGGCTAAACAATCATTATAAATGTCTCCAAACACTGAAAAGTTGTCCATAAAACCTTCCAAATACTTCTCAACCATGTTGGTGAAAATAGCCATCATACATATTTGAAATGTAGCAAGTGCATTACATAAACCAAATGGCATGCGTATAAATGCAAATGTACCGTTTGGGCATGTGAATGTTGTTTTGTGTTGATCCTCCGGTGCTACTGTGATCTGATTATACCCTGAGTACCCATTTAAAAAATATTAATAGTCTTACCAGTGAGTCTATCCAGCATTTGATCCAAAAATGGTAAAGGAAAGTGATCGTTTTTAGTCGCATTGTTCAACTTTTGGTAATCTATGCAAATTCTCCATCCTGTAATCATTCTAGTTCGTATTAATTCGTTATTTTCATTCTCTATAATTTTAATACCTCCTTTCTTTGGCACGCACTAGTGTCATGGGTTGTGCATGGGAGCCCGCAACCATGACACATTCGTGCAATCATCAAGTGGGAAGGAGGTCATTTGGCCCGATCGGACTGACCCATTACTTGAAGAGATTGAAGGCCCATCTACAAGCTTGTCACATATGGAAACATAATCTTCAAGGATATGCAATCGTAGATATGATATGAAATCTTAGAAGATATAATTTTGTAATCTTAGAGATTTGATTTGTAGATACCTTTTGATCTTAGCCGTTGACGTACTTTATCTTTACCGTTGGATTTGGAGAGGCTCTGCTATAAATAGAGGCCTCTCCCTCATTGTAAATCACTTGAGTTTTGAGGAGTAGTAAGATTTCTTGAGAGTATTCACTCAAACTTCTTTCTCTTTTATGTTCTTGATATTCTGTGGCTCGTTCTTATTTCATTCTTCGTTCATCTTTGTTTGATCCTCGAGTTGCTTTCGATTGTGTTATTTTCAAAGGGGGAATTTGATTGAATCTTTAACTTGTGGGAGTGAGGCTGACTTAGGCATTTTTGGAAGTAAAAACTGCCTAAGGCCGCATAGATTGTGAGGCGGAAATTCTAAGCCCGTGACAGTTGGTATCCGAGCTAGTTTTTGAAAGCACTATTGAAGGATGTCGAGAGAAGTTGGTGAGAATGAACCAATGAAGACCCGTGAGAGGGCCAGGAAGGCTAGTCGATCGAGGGACATGTTGTCGAGCTTGGAATATTGAGTGGTCAATCTCGAGGAGTCTGTTGGTGACATGAGAGAGACATTCAAAGTGGTCCTGACCCGTATGGAGGAACTGAGGGAAGACGACAAGGAATTCGTGCTGGACACTCTTGGATCCACTTCGGACAAGTTGACAGTAAGGGATGAAGCTCTTGAGGCCCTGGTACTACCATGAAAGAGCATATTGCTGAGCTTAAGGGGGAGCTCACAATCTGTAAGGCCGCTCTGGGAAGTGGGATGTTGGCTTCAGGACCGAAGCAACGTCATGTGGATGTTCCAAAACTCAAGAAGTTTAAGGGGGCTAGGTCTGCAAGAGAACTGGACAACTTCTTGTGGGAATTGGAGTAATATTTTCGAGCAATGGGCATTGAGAATGATGCCACTAAGGTAAACGCCGCTTCGATTTACTTTACTGATGTTGCTCTCTTATGGTGGCGATGTAGGTCCACGAATGAGAAACGTGGAGGAACAACTATTGGGACTTGGGAGGAGTTCCAAGGAGAGTTAAAGAAGCAGTTTTATCCACAGCATGCTGAAAAGGAGGCTCGTGCTAAGTTGCACCGGCTTACGCAACAAGGTACCATTCAAGATTATGTGCGGGAGTTCAGTGAGCTGATGCTTCAGATCTCAGACTTGAGTGAGAATGAAGCATTTTATTGGTTTGATGATGGCCTAAAAATGTGGGCTAAGCAAGAGTTGCGTCGCCTAGGTATCACTGACTTGACCGTAGCTATTACTGAGGCAGAAAAGTTTTACGATATTGGTGGGAGAAAGTTTGACAATAGTGACGCTTCCAAGCCCAAGCCAATACCCAAAGGCAATGGTGGGGGAGACAAAGAGCAAACCGAAAGGAATGACGAAGCCCCAAGGGCTAATGATGGTAGACCATGGGATAAGAAAGGGCCAATGAGATGCTATCTTTGTCAATGTCCACACAAGTTTAGTGTTTGACCAAAGAGGTCTGCTTTCAATGCTATAGAAGAGCGCGAAGAGGCCGATCATGACACCAAAAGTCTTAGTACGATATTGGGTGGCATTGAAGACAAGGCGATTAATGGACTGATGTTTGTGGATATCATCGTGGCGGACAGGAGATTGAATTCCCTTGTTGATACTGGTGCATTCGATTTGTTCATGTTCAAAGAGATGGTGAAGGAACTTGGTCTCAAAGTGGAGGAAGATTCGGGTCGAATCAAAATGGTGAACTCGGAAAGTATTCCCATAACAGGTGTGGCTAAAGGGGTAGAACTCAAGCTTGGCGAGTGGATAGGCAAGGTAACCATTAAGGTAATCCCACTTGATGATTATGATTTTGTGGTAGGATTGAGTTTACTTGACCGACTTAATGTGGATATTCATCCTTCCGAGAATTACATGACGATCTCCGATTCGAACTATCGATATATGGTGCGAATGAAAAGAAAGGGAAGCATGGAAGGTAAAACATTGTCGGCAATCCAATTTGCCAAAGGAGTACGTAGAAACGAAGTCTCCTATTTAGCCACCTTAAGGGACAATGTGGATGAGAAATTCGAAGGGGAAATTCCAAAGGAAGTGAAACAGCTAATACAGTCATTTCAAGATGTAATGCCCATAGAGTTGCCCAAGACATTGCCACCGAAGAGGGAGGTGGATCACAAGAATGAGTTGTTGCCTAATACTAAGCCGCCAGCAAGGGCACCATATCGAATGTCCTCGCCTGAGTTGGAGGAATTGCGGAAGCAGTTAAGGGAACTTTTAGATGACGAGTTCATTAAACCTTCCAAAGCTCCATTTGGTGCGCCAATGTTATTCCAAAGGAAGTATGATGGGTCCTTAAGATTGTGCATTGACTATAGGGCCTTAAACAAGATCACTGTGAAGAACAGGTATCCCATTCCTCTTATTGCAGATTTGTTCGATCAACTTGGTAGCGCGAGATGGTTTACTAAGTTGGATTTGCGATCGGGGTACTACCAAGTGAGAGTAGCCGAAGGAGATGAGCCTAAAGCAGCTTGTGTGACTCGGTATGGGTCTTTTGAATTCCTGATGATGCTGTTCAGGTTGACAAATGCTCCGGCCACATTTTGCACCAATAAGGTATTGCAACCCTTCTTAGATCGCTTTGTGGTTGTTTATCTTGACGACATTGTGGTGTATAGTAAGACGCTTGAGGAGCACGTGGGACATTTGAAGAAGGTTTTCCAAGTCCTATAGGAAAATAAGCTGTATGTCAAAGAGGAAAAATGCTCATTTGCCTAACAAGAGGTGCCATTTCTAGGCCATATTGTGGGATGTGGCACGATTCGAATGGATGCAAGGAAAGTGTGAGCAATTGCCGATTGGGAGCCACCAAACAAGGTAACGGAGTTACGGTCCTTTCTTGGGTTAGCAAACTACTACCGACGTTTCATTGAAGGCTACTCTAAGATCACTGCACCCTTGACGGACTTGTTGAAAAAGGGTAAAGTATGGGACTGGGACTCTCGGTGCGGAAAAGCCTTCGACCAAGTAAAGTAAGCGATGATGAGCGAATCTGTACTTGCTTTACAGGACTTTTCAAAGGCATATGAGGTATGTACGGATGCTTCAGACTATGCAATTGGGGGAGTATTGATGCAGGAGGGGCATCCAATTGCTTTCGAGAGTCGAAAGCTTAATGAGACGGAACAGAGATACACGGTCCAAGAAAAAGAGATGACTACTGTGGTGCATTGTTTGCACACATGGAGGCACTATTTTCTGGGTTCCAGGTTCGTGGTATTCACTGATAATGTTGGAAACAGTTATTTCCTAACCCAAAAAAGTTGTCCCCCAAACAGGCTCGTTAGCAGGTTTTTCTAGCGGAGTTTGATTTTAGCATGGAGTACAAGCCAGGGAGTGCCAACATTGTGGCTGATGTGCTTAGCTGAAAGATGGAATTTGCAACGATAAGCCAACCCAATAGTCCCTTATTGGAGCGCATTCAAGAAGGGTTGTCCCACGATTCCACGGCCAAAAATTTGATTGAGCTTGCCAAAGAGGGAAAAATGAGGCGATTTTGGCTCGAGGGAGAATTACTATACACTCAGGGACAACGTCTATATGTGCCTCAACATAGGAACTTGCGAAAGGAAGTCATGAAAGAATGTCATGATTCGAGCTGACTGGTCATCCAGGCCTGCACCGTACTTTGGCTCTCTTAGAGGATCGGTTTTATTGGCCTCACATGAGTGACGATGTGGAGACTTATGTGAAGACTTTTTTGGTGTACCAACAAGATAAAATCGAGTTGGAGGCTCTCGCTGGTTTGCTACAACCTTTACCTATTCCGGAGCGCCCATGGGAGAGTTTGTCAATTGACTTTATTACAGGTTTGCCTAAATCTGATGGATTTGTAAGCATTTTTGTTGTGGTGGACAGGTTTTCAAAGTATGCAACTTTTATCCTCGCAACCAAGGAGTGTCCTGCTGAGGAGGCTGCTCGCTTGTTTCTTAGACATGTGGTGAAATATTGGGGAGTGTCGCAGTTTATCATCAGTGATCGAGATGGGCGATTCACGGGATGGTTCTGGACGGAGTTGTTCAAGTTAATGGGCTCAAACTTGAACTTTTCAACCAGTATGCATCCATAAACTGATGGGCAAACTAAACGAGTGATTGCATTGTTGGAGATGTATCTCTGGCATTATGTGAGTGCCACACAAAGGGACTGGCCAAAGTTACTGGATGTGGCTCAATTTTCATACAATTTGCAAAGAAGTGGGGCGACAAACCAGAGCCCGTTCAAGTTAGTGACAGGGCAATAACCACTTACACCCAACGCTATTGCAACTCGTTATGCGTGAACGAATCTAGCAGCTTATCGATTTACGAGAGATTGGCAAGAGCAAAACGATTTGGCTAGGGCTTGTTTACATAAGGCAATAAGCGCAATAAGAAGTGGGCGGATCAGAATCGAAGGGATGTGCAATATCAGGTGGGTGACTCAGTCCTTGCTAAACTACACCTGATTTTGTGACACGATGGGTTGCATAAAGGGCTTATGCAATGATATGAGGGGCCGTTTCGAGTTGTGAAGAAGGTAGGCAAGGTGGCCTACAAGCTTGAGTTGCCTGAAAAACTCAAACTCTATCCAGTGTTCCATGTGAGTATGCTTAAGCCATTCCATGAAGATGGAGAAGACCCAAAACGAAATGAGTCCAAATGAGCACCAATGGGGGTAAAAGTTGCCTATGATAGAGAGGTTGAAAATGTCGAGGGGAATCGTGTGATCAGACGGAAGTACTATCGACCGCGGCATGAATACCTAGTCCGATGGAAGGGATTTCCCAATAGTGAGACAAGTTGGGAACCCGCTGAAGCCTTGTGGCAATTTCAAAACAAGATAGATCGGTACCATGCGAAGGACGCGATGAGGGCGTCGCTAGATTCGGTGGGGGAGAATGTCATAGGTTGCGCATGGGAGCCCATAACCATGACACATTCGTGCGATCCATCAAGTGGAAAGGAGGTCATTTGGCCCGATCGGACTGACCCACTGCTTGAAGAGATTGAAGGCCCATCTACAAGCTTGTTACATATGGAAACATAATCTTCGAAGATATGCAATCGTAGATATGATATGTAATCTTAGAAAATATGATTTTGTAATCTTAGAGATTTGATTTGTAGATACCTTTCGATCTTAGCCGTTGATGTACTTGATCTGTACCGTTGGATTTAGGGAGGCTCTGCTATAAATAGAGGCCTCTCCCTCATTGTAAATCACTTGAGTTTTGATGAGTAAGAAGAGTTCTTGAGAGTATTCACTCAAACTTCTTTCTCTCTTGTGTTCTTGATATTCTGTGGCTCGTTCTTATTTCATTCTTCGTTCATCTTTGTTTGATCCTCGAGTTGCTTTCGGTTGTGTTGTTTTCAAAGGGGGAATTCGATTGAATCCCTAACTTGTGGGAGTGAGGCTGACTTAGGCATTTTTGGAAGTAAGAAACTGCCTAAAGCCGTACGGATTGTGAGGCGAAAATCTTAAGTCCGTGACACTAGACCAAACTTACCCATGAACTGTCTGAGATGAGGTAAATTATACACGCATCTAACCATTTAATGATTTCTTTCTTTATCATGTTTTTCATAATAGAATTTAGTCTTTATTGTCCATCAATCTTCCCTTTCTCACCATCTTCTAGGATAATTTTGTGCATGCATACGGATAGACTAATAGCATAGATATCAGCTATGGTCCATCCAATAGCCTTCTTAAATTGTTTCAACACTGAAATAAGTTTCACTTTCTGCTCTTCAATTAACTCTGCTGAAACAATCACATGAAAAGTCAAAGTGTTACCTAAATAAACATATTTTAAATGTGAGGGAAGTATCTTTAGTTCCAATTTAGGTGGATCCTTGATTGACGCTTTTGGCTGTACATAATCTTTGCTTTCTAATTCCAAAGATTTAAAATAAGATTGCAAATTAAATCCCTTCTGGTTAGCTTCTAGCAAAGCTACGTATTCCTCCCCTTCTTCATCACTTGGAGGGTCTGACATCAAAACTTGTTGTAATGAGTCCTTAACAGAGTTGAGTTCCCATTCTCCAACTAAATCCTCTAACTCAAGTACTGCAGAATACTCATCAATTACATCAAGAAATCACATAGATTTAGAAATATTGAACGTTACATGATCGTCCTGAACACGCATAGTAAGCTCGCTCTTCTGCACATCAATAAGGGTCCTTCTAGTTACTAGGAAAGGTCTTCCTAGGATTATTGGCACCTCTTTATCTGCTTCAAAGCCTAAGATAACAAATTTAGTGGGAAAAGTAAATTTGTCTACACGTACCAATACATCTTCGATGTTTCCTTCTAGATGTGTTAAAGATCGATTTGCTAAGTGAAGCATGACCGTATTAAGTCTAACTTCACTTATCCCCAACTTTCTAAATATGGACATGGGCATCAAGTTGATGCTTGCACTTAAATCACATAATGTCTTACCATAATAAATTGCTGAATGTTACAAGGTATGGCAAAACATCCAGGGTCTTTCATCTTTGGGGGTAGTTTATCTTGTAGATATACATTGCATTCCTTCGTCAAAACCGTCTCAAATTCTCTAAGTCTTCGTTTCTTGGACAAGATATCCTTCATGAATTTGATGTATTTTGGCATCTGCTCAAGTGCTTCGACCAGCGGAATATTGATATGAAGTTGCTTGAGTACATCTAATAACTTCTTAAACTAGACTTCCTATTTTTGTTTCTGAAGTCTTTAAGGGTAGGATGATGGAGGATTCTTAACTTGAACTGGACTTCTTATTCTTAACTTTTGCATCTAACAAAGGTGTTAGTTTATCGAATTGACTTGTTCAGAAGTTATCTTATCAAATTTTGCATGTTATGGTTCTGGTGAAGCTAGAATTTCAACACTTGGTTGAACTTCCACTTTATCTCGAGCATCAGCTTGCTCTTCTTCAACTTTGAAAATGTTGGGCTTTAACATTTTCCACTCCTTAATGACAATGCTTTACAATGCTCTTTTCCCAGATTTCTTGGATTCTCCGTATCACTAGGCAAAGCACCTTGTGGTCGGTTCCTAAGTTCAGTAACAAGTTGATCCACTTGATTCTCTAAATTCCTTAAAGTGGCGCCATTCTTTGCTATATATGCCTTCAATAGGTTCTCTAGGCTATTGGAAGGTTTAGCTTGAGTTGATTTCTAAACTTGTTGGGTAAATATAGGTGGCTGGGTTGATCTAGGTTGTGCATAAGTGTTACTGGGTCCAGCCGCTTGGTTACTCCAAGAGAAATTCAGGTGGTTTTGCCAAGATAGGTTATAAAAATTGGATTGCGATCCTTGCTTTCCTCAGTTCTGGTTCTAGTTACCCATGTAGTAAATAGATTCTGGGTTTGACAAACATTCTTCAAACAAGTGCCCTTTCTCAAAATAAACATAGGCTACATTTTCGAATTGATTCGGTGGTTGAGATGCAAAATTATTAAACGTATTAGTAGTAAAGTTTTTAAGCATTGAGGATATCGGGAATACTTGAGATGTGAGTGAAGTGAGAGCGTCCAGTTCATGTAATCTAGCAACTCGTCTTCTTGATGCTACTCGATTGGTTGGCTATTGATAATTGTTGCTGTCAATCCTCTCGATGATTTCATAAACCTCATTATAAGACTTAGAAATGAGAGCACTGTTAGTAGAAACATTTACTACCATCCTCGTGTGAGCATTGAAACTATTATAGAACGTCTCTAATTGGAGCAATGAGGGAGAGCATCTTCGTAATAGTTTTTTAAACCTTTCCTACGCCTCATACAAAGACTAATCGTCCATCTGTTGGAAGGTAGTGATCTCATTACGCAACTTAACATTCTTGCTAGGTGGGAAATACTTCATAAGGAATCTTTCTGCTAACTCTTGCCATGTGGTAATGGAATCTGGTGGAAATGAGTTCAACCAGGTTCGAGCTTTGTCCCTTAGTGAATATGGGAACAACTTTAATCATAGTATTTCTTTGGGTACTCCGGCTAACTTGAAGGAGTCACTCACCTCTATAAACAATATGAGGTGAATGTGAGGATCCTCAATTAGCATTCCCCTGAATTGACCCACTGTTTGAAGCATCTGAAACATGATTGGCTTTAGCTCGAATGATTATGCCTTGATTTTGAGTCTCCTAATTCCCAGAGCAGATTGTTTTAGACCTCTATCCCTATCATCAGCAATAAGGATAGGATTTTGAGCATGATTTACTCTGTTTCCTTGATTTTGATTTTCAAAGTTCATCTCTTCGGTCGTTCTCTAAACTGCTTATCTTCTTTTTTTTCGAAAGGTCCTTTCAATCTCAGGGTCTACAAGGAGTAAGTCAACAATTCGATCAATACTCATAAACACCTGAAACAATCACAGAAAAAATGATTAAATTAAAATTAAACAAGAAAATAAACCAAAATGTAAAATTAACAATTTCACAAATAGTGTCTTTTAAACAGTCCTCGATAACGGTGCCAAAAACTTGGAACGACAAAAATGTGCAAGTGTACACAATCATATCAAGTAATAAAGTGACAAGTAAATGTCAAGTTATCATACCCATGGGGACTGTGAAAGAAAAACATTTATGAAATGTAACTTTAAACAATTTGGTGAAAGAAAAATATGTTGATTTGAAGAAGTGTTTATAAAAGCTAAAAATTAACTAAGTAATTAAACCAAGAAAAATAAAAAGTAAAAATTCCAATGTGCGATTTCAAAAGACGAGTTTTAATCAAGATGACATAAATGTGTTAGATCAATTACATTCTTTAACTTAAAATTACTAAACTCATGTTCATGCCGTTACAAATAATTTCATGGCAACTTTGTATTTTGCTAACTAATGCACATACAAACTTACTAAACAAATTAATCTCTTGAACATATTACTATGTCAATTCAAAAAATTAATCAACTTTCATAAGCAAGTATAAGATTAAGTGAAGTAACAACATAGTCCTATGTTGAAACAATTCAATCACAATAATCTTGCAAGTTATGCAAGACTAATGTACCGTTTAATACCGTCGCTAATTTAACCTTCAGATTCCTTAGAAGATTAAACATGCACCAATTAAATATTGCGTCAATTAATTATAATTTCAATGCGATTAATAATTAATTCATTTATTACCTTACAACTATAATGCAAGTATAACATAGACATGATTTTATTTAATTGAACAAATTACCAAGGCCTAATAATAACACGAACACGATTATAATAATTTAAGTGGAAAAAATGCAATCAATCTAACACGAATTAAACTTAAGTCATTTTAATTAAATCGAGAATAACAACACAACAAATATCTATGTTCATGATCACAACATAAACAAGTGAAAGATAGAGATGTGTGGGAATGAATGGTGTGTGAAATGTGGAAGGGAATAGAGGTATTTGTATGTGGAATTGTGACACCCCAAACTCGACCGGGATGGACCGGCCTAAATTCGAAGCGTTTCATTAGCCATCGAAGCGACTCTCCAGCTAACGACCACCCGACGCACACCCCAACCTTATAACACCTCATTTATGACTAATTAACTATCATTTATTAATGCGAAAGTAATTTGTGAATCATTTTAAAACTTTTTCTAAGTATTTAAACCTAAAGGTATTTTGGTCATTTTACCACCTAAGGTTAAACTATCACCACCTAAGGTTAAACTATCCCAATTTTATTTCTAAATAGTTACCAACCTTCTTTTATTCAAATTATGTAAGCCCTAAAAATTTCAGCTTAATTTGAGTTCATTTACTATGTCTAAATCAAGTTTTATTATTAAGGACTAAATCCTAACTTTTACAAACTTTTAGTACATTTTCCAAATTAAAAGTTAAGAGTGTTTCTACCAAATATTAATAGTTACAAGTCTAATCCTAAAATATTACCAAGTTTCCCTATCATTAAAGGCTTCAATTAATCTAATCAACTTTTAGGACTAAATTATTAATTAAGCAAATTAGAATACTAGATTACAAAAACTAAAAATCAAACCCCAAAAACCCACAAGCCCGTGTGCAAACTACTACACTTATTTTGTCAAAAATTCATTTTAATTACCTGATTTTACATATTTTACTTACCCATTAAACTTGAAATAGCTACAATTAATTACCATAAACATCCACACTAGAGGTGTCCACGACGGCCCGCCCGAAATATGGGAGGGTTCGGGTAAAAATATAGGCCCGAAATATGGGCTTGGGCAAAAAATGAGGCCCGTTTAAAAAAGGGGCCGGGCCTCGAGCAAAATTTTTTTGGCTCGGGCCCGGCCCGAAAATATATTAAATATATATTTTTTATTTTTAAAATATACTAGTTTTAGTTTTATTTTAAGTTTTAAGTTATAAAATGTTAGATTTTGTTACAACAATTAATACAATTAACAATTAACATTTTGATATAATTTGATAATTTTACTAACAATTAATACAATTAACAATTAATAATTTTACTAACAAAATGTTAGTAACAATTAATAATTAATAATTTGATATAATTTGATAATTTTATTAGTAACAATTAATATCATTAACAATTACTAATTTTACTAGCAAAATGTTAGATTTTACAAAATGTTGACTGGTACAAAAAAATAATTTGATACAATTTTAATAAAAATATAATTTTAATTTTAATTAAAAAATGGGTCGGGCCGGGCTCGGGTTCCATATTTTTTCCCCGGGCAGGGCCTGGACAAAATCTCAGGCCCATATTTTGGGCCGGGTCGGCCCGGGCCTAGGAAGCGGGTTGAAATTTTTTTTTGGTCCCGGCCCGGCCCATGGACACCTCTAATCCGCACATCTCCAATTTAATTTATTTACTACAAATATGCAACAATTAATCAAAATTTAACACCCAATTACACGCTTAGAAAACACCAATTAATTCACACAAGCTACATACCTTAGTCACAAGCAATCCACTCCATGGTAAGCTTCAATTAAACATTGTTCGTATAAAATACATGCTTTATACACCGTGTTATCAACCACCGAACGAACACTCATCAACATACCATAAATCAAACATCAATTAGACATAAAATCATGTATTAAAGCAATTATAAAATCACCAAAATTAAAGTCCAAAATTTAATGTCCAATGTCCATTACAAGTAAAATAACACTAGTCCCAAAAGCATCACAATACCCCTATATAGTCTCTAAAGTAAATTTCTTAAGCCACTATCGAGCCTTATTCTTGGATCTCCCTTACACTCACTTCTCGATTCCTTAAGCCCGAAAATTCTTTATACGAAATGTGAGGGTGTGAGCTTAAAAAGCTCAGTGAATGATAGTAAAAACATTAAGTAATTTGTACCCAATCATGCATAAATCAAAGCAATTAAGCATTAAATTTTCAGTCACAACATGTTAACATTTCACCATGACTTCACATGCTATTTCAAGAATTAAGAATCAATTTTTTTTCATGGCATGTAAAACCATCTTTTAACACATAAACATTCAATTATATTGGCATAATACATTCATGGCAATAAGTAAACGTGTGATCATACATTGGATAAACGGATCTCTGAACTTCCACAAATCAAAAATAGTCCTTCGAATTGAGCGGGCCAAAGCCACACGCTCCCTTATAGCACCTCAAATAACCTGATGAGTGGAGACTCAAGCTCAACATTCCCTTATCTACTCCAGACAAATTAGTCCACCAAGAGCCATATGTTCACAATATCACAAATAGTGGTGAGTACTCACAAATCCTATTGCATGCCAACTATATCCAATTGATCCACCATGCAATGTTGCCAATATAATCATACATACAAGGCATAAAATATGTTGATTAATCACTTAATTTAGGATGTTAAAATGCAAGTAAAAGCATGTTACTAAGCAATTTTAACATTAATAAAATTAAGCATAGAAAATATCATTTTCCCAATATTCATATACCAATTAGAACACCTTTATCAATTGTTCAATAAATCAACAATTCATACTCCAAATATAATTTTATTCCATACAATTTAATCATGCTAAAAGCATAATACACAACTTACCAAACCGATTTTCATTTTGCACTTGTATAAAATAAAACCTATTTTTGCAAATCCAACTATCCAATATGCAATTAAGTCATTAATATCACCAATTAAATCATTCATTTAACACATAATCAGACCAATTTACCAAATTACCCTTAATATCACTCACCTCCACACTTAGCTCTTTAAGCAAAAAAAAAAAAAAAGTTCAAGCAAGCAAGTTTGAGCTTCAATTTTGATTTGCACGTTCCTCCCCTTGATATGGAGCTTTAACAGAGGCAAAGTATGCTACAAGCTAACATTAGCAACAAGAAACATGAAATTTGATAAAGTATATGAATCTAAATCATTATTCTAAACTACTTTACCGATGTTGCACAACTAAGCCGAAATATGAAATTCCTCAACTAAGCTCCCTTTTCAACACCTCAAACCATTTTTAATCTTCATTCCTAGTCCAATAACATGTATTCTAAGTATTAATTTCATCATTTAATCTGTTTCATAATTTTCCAGAAAAATCATCCATGTTCTTAATCAAATTCGAATTTCTCAAAATTGATCCATAAACGTGTTTCATCTTTTGGTTTAAGATTAAAAACCTCTTATTAGACCTATTTTGATCTTAGACATCCATTAATATTTTGATTCCAACTCAAAATTAAAGATCCACCATTGATGATCCTCAAGTTCAAGAAAGAAGAAATTAAAGTTGAAAATCCATTATAATCACTTTAGTTAACAAATAATGATTGAAATCAACTTAAAAACAAGTTTTCAATTCAACTCAAATCATTGATTTTGAAGTTTGAATCAAAATACTTGAAGAAATTTGGATGACTTTTTGCCCAACTTTGAAAACTATTTCGAGATATTTTAGAGAGAATTTTGGAAGAGAAAATGTTTAAATCTATTTTTTGATATTTGGATTATAAAAACAAGCAAGAGAGAGAGAGAGAGAGAGAGAGAGAGAGAGAGAGAGAGAGAGAGAGAGAGAGAGAGAGAGAGAGAGAGCTCTCAATTTGGGTGAAAATTGAGTAAAAAGTGAAGTAGTTGCAGAATTTTTAAAACTGAAAACCCCCACCTGTTTTTCAAATTTTGGGGAATTTGCCATCAGGCCACTTCCCATTTTTCCTTGTTTTACAATTTGCTCATTTCCCGCTAAAATTTCAAAAATATGGTTTATTTGCTATAAAACTGTTTACACATTTTCCTTGTTTTTCAAATTAATCCCATTTAATTAATATTTTAGATCACCCAATTAAACCCCCATTTTAAATTATTTTTAAATTCCAATTTAACCCAAAATATTTATTTTTACCCAAAAATTATTTAAAACCATAAAATTAATATTTCTAAAAATATTTTTATTTTTCAGAATATTATTTACCGATTTTTAGATGAAATTAAGCTAACTAATTAAGAATATAAATCATTAATTAACCTGATTAATTCCCAATTTTCACTTGAAACCCGGTAAACTTACCCGAAACTACTAGACCTATTTTCGGGGCCTTACAGGAATGACTGCTAAAAATAGCAAATAAATTTCAGTCATTCAAGCTCCTTTGGCCAGCCATGCATTAAGCAAGTTTGAGTGTTTCAAACTTTGCTATATTTAGCTTTAGGCAAAAAGTCAAGGGCACAAAAAAATGGAGGGGTTTGAATAGCGTTTAGGGGAAGCTCAAGGGATGATTTGCAAGTATGAAAATAAGCTAAAATCAGCTGATTGGATCAGCTATAGAGATATTTTTGGGCTACCCAATTGCTTGGTGGTTTAGTCCTCTATAATTAGCACACCGAGACTCTTTCTTCTTCAGACTTTATATTAATTTTGACCAAATTAATGTTGGATAAAAATTAAATATAAAGTATGTATAATAATTATTGGACCATCCTTGGTAGGAAAATAATTTAGTCATGCTTTTGATTCACTTGATGCAAAAATTACCCTAATGGTTCGAGCCTTTCAAGGTGTCTGTCGAGCCAATTTTCATCTTTTGTGCAAAACTATCGAAAATAAACTAAATTTGTAAAAATTTATTATAAAAATAATTAAAATTCAATATGTTAATAATTTGAGTACAAATTAATTATTTTATACTTAAAATATGAATTTCGACAAAAATTACTACAAAACTGCACGAATTAGAGCTCAAAAGGTGCTGAAAAAGTCTATATTTTTGTGTTTCTAGGGTCATTCGTCTTTGTGATGAATGACTTAATTACTATTTGATAGTACTTTACTTTTCATGAAGGAATATGTAATGGTTAACATGAGATAAAATAGGATTATATTGGGAGAGCAGATTTATCCCAAAGATATTAAGGATACCATATAAGGGTTACACACTTATGACAAGGTCATTGGACAATCGTTGATTGAGTTGCATTCGTAATGGTTTATCATTAGGGAGAGCTCAGTCATGATACTATAGTGGATGACTTCGTGACTAAATGAGTTCATAATTAATAGGTGACCTGACATCACTTGTAGTAGTTATTTTAGGTCATTTTCGCACTTAACGACTTTTTTATTGGCATCTTATAATTAAATATTACATTTTTTATATTAGTAGGCTAGGAATAAAATATTAATAAATAAGCGTTTTATGCATTTTTTGCTATTTCGATGACCTGTAAGGCTGATTTAGGCTTCATGAGTGACTAATGAGCTGTTTGAGTGTGCATGATGCTAATTGAGGACCAAGAATACAAGGAATGTTGATCGGGCCGTGAGATAAGGAGCCTAATAAGATAAACAAAGTTGCCAAGGCCCAAACCACATTTGACATCATGACGAGGAGCTCCCTCTTGTCACTATAATGCGATGGAAATGAGAAGAATGACACGGTGTTGACATCGGGACGAGAAGCATCCCCACGCCTCGATGATGCGACTTGGTGTGGAAGAAAAGAGTTGATTTCCTTGGACAACATATTAGGAAATTTCCATAATTGGACCTTAACTTTTAGCATAATATTTTATTCATTGGTAGTAAATCTCGAGATTGAGTGGTCACCAAGCAGGCCATTGCCTATATAAGCAACCTTAGGGTCACCAGAATTGTAAGTAGTTTTAGACCTAGACAGTTTTCTATTCAATTTTAGTTTTCTTTTCTTTTCATGTTCATGTAGCCAGAACTTTTTATTCTAATGTGAAGACAAGCGAGCAGAGATTGCTTCGACACCACACTTCAATATATATTCATGAGTATTCTCCTATCTCTTCTCTTCTCTTTTCTTCTCTTCTTTTATTTGTATTTCATTAATTCGGTCGATTACTCGTAGTATGAATACTAGAATAAATTATTGTGTTTATTTTATGCCTCGCATGATTCGATTATTAAATTAATTTATTTGTTAAGTAATTCTTTATCTGAAATTGATTATTTATTCAAGAGCGCCTAGTATATTAGGGAGTGATGCCCCTAATAGAATATCAAGACATGTGAGATCGAAAAGGTATCCTGTCGTGTATAACTTATGCCTAGCGGAGAGCCCGGGAGGGTATTCGTATGCCTAGGAAGAGACCAAAAGGATGACTTAGGTGGTAATCCTTAGTAAAGATTAACCAAGAGGGTAGTCGTAGCTAAGGGCGATAAATAACTCAATCTAGGATAATTAATTATTTAATTAAATAATTAGGGATTTAATCAATCATAGGCTAAAGGCTCATGTTGTCGACATTAGTAATAGGATAGTTTAGAAGGTTAATTTAATTAGTTTAATTAAAATATTAATTTGGATTCGCACTACTAATTCGTGATTTGATTAGACTAGTAATTATTTTTTTTCTAATTAATTTAATATTAATTTCTCCAATCTGCAATTCCTTGGGTACAATCCTCAGAACACTTGTTAGTGTTCCATTGTAACATATACTATATTACAATTTGATCCATACGCTTGCAGACACCGCCGTTCTAATTTGATATATTTTTGGTGTGATATTTATTCTATAAATGATAACACGTTTATAGGCAGTCAATAAGCGAAAAACTAGAACTTAATTATAAATCATTTGAGCCTTAATTACATTTGTCCAACCAATCCCTCCACTAGTTTGTTAAAACCAGAAATGAATTGCATGTTAACTTAAATGAATAAAAATGGATAGAAATGACAAAGTTAGAGAAATGGAAAACATTTAGAAATAAATGTGGTTTTCTCACTAAATGAAAATGACATGAAAAATTAATTTATGGTTTTTCAAATTATTATTTAATTAATTACCTAAGTTATTGAAGTTCAAAAATGAAATTAAATTAATTGATTATAGTAAATCTGTTGAATGTAGAAATATTAAATGTATTTTCTCATAGATTCTTTTACGGTAAAGTTGTTATGATTTTAACAGAATTAGAATCAAGTTGAGAAAATTATTTAATTATAAAATTAATTAATTAAAATTAATTTATAATTTTTATTTTAGAAAATAGAAAAACTTGTATTTGGTTGGATTAAAAACCCAGGAGACACTTATAATTGCACCTAATACGGGAGAGACCCAAAAGCCCCTTATGTTAATATGTGGGACGACAAACCCTTGTATATTTAACTGGGTTGTCACTTGATATGGATGAATGCGGAAGAGAATCATAAATTTGTCCAAGTTACAGATTTGACTTAGGGCTTTATATAACACCCTAATCCCGAATACGGAGTACTCGAATACTAAGGCGCTACATTAGGTCACCGGAGTAACTCAGCAAAATTTTCAAATAATTTTAAAACATTGAAATACATTTTATGTAAGAGAAAGTACCATACATAGTTATACTGAAAATAGTAATAAAAGTAGTTATACAAAATATGTGGAGATCCAATATCATCGTATATCAAAATAGTCAAAATAACAAAAATGATAAATGAGTTACAGACCTACAAAAAAATACAAGTAAGGCCTTAGGAATACAATGCCCACTAATAGATAAGGTACTATACTTTGAATACGTGATGCTAGGATTCTCTCGTCGATGATGTTCCTCAGACACGAACAAAAGTCTGCAAATCTGAACATTAAGACAATTCGAAGGTTGAGCTTTACAAGCTCAGTGGTACACAACAAATCTACCATACTTCATGCAATTCATAAATATAAGTATACAAATCAAATGTATACATAGAAACATGACATGAGTATTGAATAATTAAATCATGAGTCATTAAATCTACATAACCAAATCGCTTGCATATCAAACTTGTCAAACTTGTTAGATTGCACACACTGCTCAAATAATCGAGTATCCAAATAGTCCTGCGCCACTCATGGCCGCTAGTCAAATAATCTTGGGTGTCCGTAGGGTTATCCCGAGCGCCACTCATGACCGCTAGTTAGGTTAGAGCCCGAAGGTTGAGTGCAAACAAAGTACCAAAAATATAATCATAAAAATACAACCATGACATTCGAGTCTCATACTCGTTTCAACTTGCTTATCATTCCAGCTAAAATATTAACTAATGAGATGTGACAGTTTGCTACCTTGACATTTTGACATTTTCTCATTCAAAAATTAATAACTCTTAATATATAACTCTAAATCGAGCACCGTTTGTTTTAAACGAAATTAGACTTCTGTACGGTTGTAGAGATATAAGACTCACTTCCTATTTTATATTGTGAAAATTTTGGTGATTTTTCAAAGTCACTGCTAAATCTGTTTTATAAAATTCTGCTGCCAGATTTTTATGACCTTTCAACACTCAAAAATTCATATCTTTTAAAATATAAATAGAAATTGATCTCTGTTTGTTCTAAATGAAACTAGGCTGACTCACAGTTACAATGATGTATAGATCAGTTCTTAATTATTTTTACAGAATGTATGGTGAAATTTCAAGCTTACTGTTCATGTAATAATTTGTTTCTAGCAGATTTCACAACTAAATTTTTAGCTTCATTTTAAATCATTCAAACAAGATTTCCACCCAAAGACATATAACATGCATGCATTATCACACAAGCATCATATTTATGACTTATTAAGAAGTATAGGAGAGTTAGAGGGTACCACCTTGATGGAAGAACACCAACAAAGTTTCTTGCCTAGCTCTCCACCACTTTGCCTTTACCCTTAGCTTTAGAAGATTCACCACCCTCTTTAACTAATAACCATGCAACACATAAGATTTCCCACAAAAATAATAGTTAATAGGATGTAAAAATACATACTTTAAACAAATAAATAAATAAAATATGGGAAGATGGGTAGAGACTTCCTTAAACTCAAACCCTTCCAAACACCCAAAAACCTCCACCTTCATTATTGAAGAACATAGATATTTTTTTCTTCCATGGAACTTTTTAAAAGAAAAAAAAACTAGACCAAGATGACCCTTACCTTCTTTGAGATTTGAAGGATGAAAAAAAATGGTGAGAACTTGTTCAAATCTGCCTCCTTCTACATGACTTGCTAAGGAAAAATAGATGCAGAAAAGAAGAAAAAATATGAAGAAATGTAAAAAGAAAAAAAAAACAATAGCGTGATTATAATATAGGGAAAAATAGGGACAAATCCACTTTATCTCATACCTCAATCTACCAAACCATCTTTTCCCATTAATTGGGAGAATATTTTTATTCAAAAATGATAAAATCACCATATTAGCCATCCATCTTCCCCTACTTCACACAAGCTTCCCAACATCCTTAATTTCTTATATAAAGGTCCAAAATTCACCTAAATTAATTCCAACAAAAACCCAATCCCAAAATAAATTTATCCATCGCCAACCCAAGTCAACACTCGAACGTTGACTCGAGAATTTAGGGTCATTACACTTTAGATGTTCGAAAAGAAGCTTAGATTTTGACACAACCTGAAACGCAATCGAATCCAAGTCAAATAAAAACTATTAAAATAAATAACTAAGATAAATAAAATAGAATAATAAATCAAAGATTAGAACAATAAAGAAGAAAATAAAGAAGATAGATGGAAAAGATAGAACGTGGTATGTAGAAGTCCTAAGAAGCCTTGGAAACAAGAAGAATCCACAACCCCACTTCAAGCGGCTCTAATTTTTCCTCCAAGAAAGAAAACTTGGCAAGAAAAAAGTTTGAAGATGATCCCCACAATCTGAAAAGATTGTTAAAACTCTTCTAAAAGAAAATTTAAGAGAAATTCTTGAAAAAAACCCAAAGAGAATTTATTAACTCAAAAGAGAAGTTGTTGAATAATAATGAATTTCTTTTCTGTGTACAATATAAGGCCTTTATATAACCTAAATAAATAAATCTAAATAAAATTGTGAAGTGTACTAAAACTCTAATTAACCTAAACAAGAAGTAGTTTTAAACTAAATTTTCTTGTTAACATAAAACTCCTAAATAATTTAAAATATTTAATAATTATAAAAAAATTCAGAATAATAAAATAATAAGAGCTGATAAATACAATATTTAGCTCATTTATAATAAAAATTAAGCCTAAACTCGAACCCAATATGATTTAAACTCGAATTAAAAGCTCGAAACTCGCAATTTTTGTAATAATCCCGTCCAGAAATTCTGCTCGCACAATCTTCATTAAAACGGTCATAACTTGAGTTCTCAAACTCAAAATTAAGTGATTCAAAATGTGTTTTGAATTTAAGAGATAGATCTTCAAATACTATGAAGACATCTTAATCCATAAATGCCTAGATCCCATATACTAATATTTGTCGCAAGTTGATTAATCTTTTCAGCTTGAAAATTGACAACTTGGTTGAATTGACTTTAATACTTTTCACCCATTTCGTGCATGCATAATTCATCATTTCCTCGAAAAGATTAATCCTCACATATTGGATTTGATATAATCTTGGTTTGAGTTTCTTGACTTTTGACCTTGTTCTGAAATTGGGCACTTCTTCGTCATCTTTTAAAGTCATTTTTCACATGTTATTTGATGAATTATTTTATCAAGTTAATGACTCCAAATGGGAAAATTCCAAGAAATTTGATTGAGGATATGCATCTTATACATTTACTGTAGAAATTTCAACTTCAAACTCCAAGTATGTTAGGAGATATGACCCAAAAATGAAAATGCACAAAAATTATCCATCAATTTGAAATTTGTAACTTTATATTTACTTTTGGATTTCTGCTTGATGAATTTTGGCATTATTGTTGTAATATTTGAATAGATCTTCAAATTCCATTTTCGAAGATATAAAGTACGCCCAAAATGGAGTCCTAGAGCTTGAGAAATGATCGAAACAGTAAGAAGTGTTCCAATTGGAAGTTTTGAATGTGTCCAAATTACAAATTTTGAATCTTTGAGTATTGGATTGTCACTAATCATCTTGGATTAACTTTAGGCTTAGTGCATTTGATCTCATAATTCCATGTATTTACATTTTATTCCCAAACTTCTTTTACCTGGAAATTCCACATGGAATATTTTATTGAAACTGAATGCGTGAAAAATACTAAAACACACAATATTTACAATACCGACAAAAAAAGTCAAATAAACTAAAATTAATCTAATATATATAAAAATACTCAATAAACTAAGCAAATGTAAATAAGGTATAGCTCAAATAATCATATGATAATGACTCATCATACCCCTTCACTTACATTTTTGCTTGTCCTCAAGCAACACAAAACTAAAAAAAAAAAAATGCTACTACCAACAATAGTACACAAACTATAATAACATGTGAACAAAGTATAGAATTATTATAAAACAAGAAATAATGATGAAAATAGAAATCATTGATGCTAATCAAAATATAAACAGTCACATGAATATTTATCTAATTAGGCAAAATTAGAAACGTTGGACCTCTGTGCTCGTGTGCAATTACTTATGTGCAATCTTATTAACACATTAAACAATAATAGGTCTAAGGTAAGCATAATAATCATGATTTCATAAGTCCATTAACAATTTCCCTCTCCTTTGATATGACTCCAATATGCATAACAAGGTGACTAGTCTTTTGGCTTATAACATTAGGCTAAGGTTAAGATAGGATGAAAAGTCAATTAGGCTCAAACCTTAAGCATTACTTATTTATGGATCGAGAAAAACTTAAAAGTATCCCTTACTTCCCCAATATGTGCACTAATTATATTTTTAAATCCATCTTCTTCTTTTTTACTCATCTTCTTATTTCTCCATACTTCAAATAAAGTATTGATAAAATAAGTAAACAAAAAATATATATATTACTTCTCTTTTGATCTCTTTTTTTAAGCGCTTCTTTTACCTTTCTTCTATTTTTATTTATTTTATTTCCCATGAATTATATATAAAGGATAATGAAGTTATGTTATATTCATTCTTTCACCTTAAAATATCCACCTTAATGTTGCTATTTATCTCATTTAATACTTAAATTGAAGGAATGCGTTCAGTAAGCACTAAATACTTCAAAAGGATTGAGATTTAGTAATTAAGGCTTTATAGGCTAAAATAATAACATTAAAAGCGTAAAAAAATCTTTAAAAAGATCAAAATCAAGGTATTAAGAAAAAAATTTGCAAAGGTTGGCTTGGAAAGCTCAAACGATCCAAAGAGATTGCCTAGATTTTCCCTTATCATGGATTTGGAACTACTCATCATATTCAAGGGCAACAACTAATAGATTCTAAAATCATGATAAAGATCTTACTTACAATTCGTTACAGTTCATGCATATCATCTAAGAAACATAATGTATCCAAGAAAGTTCAAACTATGATATTATCAAAGAAAGGTCAAGGAGGAAATATCAAAAGTCCTAATAAAATTAATTACACAAAACCCATGAAACACATTCTATAATAGGTTAGCACTAATCTTTCGATAATCATCAATTATTCAAGCTTACATACTTTAGTACTTTGCAAGCATGTTAAAATCATAAGTGCACTAAATATCTTAAATGGTCATGCAAAATATTTACCGATATCATATATATATATATATAAGGTTAAAACTTGACAAGGGATTTTTTTTGAAGAAAAAAAAATTCAATATAAGAAAATGCAATTCAAGAATGCTATTCACTTTTTACTTGCATTTTACTCTTAAAAAAAAGAGAGTAGGCATTCTAATAAGGTGCCGTCTCTAAATTATTTAAATTATAATTTTTTTAATAGAACATTGTAAAAATATTTTTAATTTTATTTAATCTTTGTAATTTTTTGGATTTGTGGTACATATATTTTGATTTTTTATTTATAATTTTTTAAAATTTTTAAAAACTAATTTTTAAATAATGTTTTAATTGTTTTTATTTTATTTTCTTAAAAGTTTTTAGAGACAATGACATCATGTGTCTACATGTCAATTATACAAGTGTCTATGTATAAAAATATTATTAGTTCTTGTTAAAAACTTATGTAAGGTAAACCAAATATAGATACTAAATTTCATAAAAAAAATTGAATATCATATTCAATATTAAAGTTAAACTCAAGTATCAAATGATATAATAATTTTTTAAATTTGTAAATGATATTTTTTTGTTTTGTGAAAAAATTATTTGGTAAATTACATTAGTAATCACCCAATTATTAGTAAATTTTTTTTATCACCTAATTATGAAAAGTTACAAAATGGTCACTTTAACTAATCATTTTTGTCTTTTTTGGTCACCAACTATCTAACGGTGGCAACTTTTAAAATTGGCATAATAGGAAACTTAACCCTTAGCATTTATACATTTTGTCAATTTAGTTTTGATTCTAAAAAAATTTAACCCTCAACATTTACATATTGTGTAATTTGATTTTTTTTTTGTATTTTTTTCTTTTCATTGTGACATTGCGGGTTGATTTTAAAAGAATGAAAAAAGATGAAAATGATTATATTGAATTTTTTGTTATTTCTATTTTTGTATATTTTCAATCAAATTTAGCTGATAAATTTGTTTTTTCCCTAGCTTTTTAGGTGAAAGGGCCACAAAGAAAAGCAAAACTACAAAAAAGACCAAATTACATAATATGTCATTGTTGAGGGTTAGATTTTCTAGAATCAAGACTAAATTGATACAATGTATAATGTTGAGGGTTAACGTTGCTATTATGCTAATTCTAAAAGCTATCACCATTAGCTAGTTGGTGATAAAAAAGACAAAATTGAATAGTTGGATAACAATTTTATAACTTTTCATAATTGAGTGACCAAAAAAGAAATTTACTAATAATTAGATGATCATTTTGTAACTTTTAATAATTAGATGACAAAAAAAATTTATGGGTGACTACTAATGTAGTTTACCCAAAATATTATGTTGTTGAGTTTTATCTTGGGCTACATATGGGCCTCTAGTAGGCTGCTACTGCTACCATCCATTTCATATTTCTATATGTTTAGCAACTTTAGCTATTATCACCATCCCTACCTATTCATTTCCCAATTTAACTTTCCTATGCACAAAACCCTAATTATTTGAAATACCCTCTAACTAACCGCCATGGAAGACAGCTTCAATGCCCGAGTCGGCAAAGTTTTCGGCTCCCTCACTGCTTCTTCTTCATCTTCTTCTTCTTCTTCTTCTAATTCTAAATCGCTGCCTTTGAGCTCTCTTTGGAGCCTCACCGACGACGAAATCGAAAAACGAGAATGGAACCGAGACAAGAATAGTCCCCAGCAGCAGGACGAGAACGAGGGCTTCCTCCACAACTTTTCACAGAACAAGAAGAAGGCCATTAATTTTGGCGCGGAGCTGGAGAAGGATCTCGATGACCTGGACGACGAGGATGCAGAGGAAGAAGAAGCTAGCGCCTCCTCGAGTAAACCTGCTAAGCCAGAGGATTATAATGATGAAGAGTGGGAGATTAAGTCTTCCATTGGGAGGGACTGTACTCTTGATTACGAGGTAGGTTACTTTTTCCTTTTCATTCGTTTATTCCCTCAATCAACTCAGATAGAATAAATAAGCAAGTCGGCTGTATTGGAATATGTTTTTGGTACTAAAAATTATCATTTTTCAAGATTTTGAAGTTCAACCTTTGAATGAATTTTACGCGACTAGAAAATAAAAAAGCGTATAGAAGAATTGAATTGCAGTTATTTCTTTCATCCCCATAAAATAATAAAAAATATTAAAAGGGAATATGCTTATTTTTTTAATCCAAGTATGATTTTGTTTCCTTAATATCAAAATATAATTGCAAGTATGAAATATCTAAAAATATAGAAGTTGCAGGATTCACAAGCCAAATATAACTGGCAACGTTGCATTACCTCTAATAACAAGCATTTGAGTGTGGTACCGATGGTAGATACATCGGTCTCACTTGTTAGAGTTATGATCATGTCCTGAGATATCATAGTTGCTATAACGTTGTAGATTCAGGGTCTGACTTAGATATGATGTTCTGGTATTGATTTTCTTTCTGGGATTCGGTGCAGGAAGAGGAAGATGCATACGATAAAGTGGCAGTTGGAAGGGATAAGAATGGAGATCGCCTTTACATGAAAGATGTGAATGACTATGACATAGATGCGGATTCTTGCAACACACTTCCAACTACGTTCAAGGATTTCAGTAGAGATCCACGTGCCAATCACATCGCTGCAAAACTTAGGCTCATGGAAGATGAAGAAGCTACTAAGAGAAGGCTTGAAGAAGATGCTGAAGCTGCTAAAAAAATCGATTCATTGCATGTGTCTGATAGTGATGCAGCTGTGGGTGTGGAGGCTCACATTAGCACATTTGAGGACGGTAACCCGAAATCCATTTTGAAGAGGAAGGATGCCGAGTCAAATTCAAAATCGCAGAAACGAGTCCGTTTTGATTCTGAATGTTGTAAAAATGATTGCAGTGAAGGTCCTGAAAGAACCAAAGATGTTCAGGGGGAAGTTTGCTTGACAGAGGAAGAAGATGCTATGGTTTCCAATGAGGTATCTGATTATCCATCTGGAATTCCAGATTATATGCAGAACCCTTCAAAATATACTCGGTATACTTTTGATACTAGTGAAGTAGATGATGAATCAAATCGGTTAGCCTATATGGACTTCCTTAGACTGGTTAGGAGGTCAGATGGTACAGAACCACAGGCTGATGATGGTCCAGGTGATCTTACAAAACCAGTAACTTTTATACCAAGGAAGAAAATTGGCGATGTGATCATGGGAGAAAGTGGCATCGAGTCAAAACAAACCGGAGAAGGTGCTGACAAGAAGCCTATGCATAGGAGAGGCTTGCAGATTGGAATTGCAGCTGGGGATACTGATGATGGAGTTTGTGCAATGGATGAAGATGAACCACAAACAAGCATTGACAACAGAAACATCTCCCAGAGATCAGGCCGTCAATATCGAATGAAATCTTGCTCAGAGTAGCATGATTAGTTTTTTTTATCATCTAATGCAGTTCTGACTTGTTACTATTCTAGTTTCTCAGCGGGCAAGCATGTACATCATCAGCAAGATACTGTACTTTCGTGTGGACAGAGAAGAGAACTGGAGAAAGGGAAGATTGAAAGAACAGATCTTGAGGGAGTAAACAGTTTGACTTATCTAGTAAGAGTTCCATTCGGCCTATATATGTATAACTAGTTTGTGGCTCATGTGATTCATGGGTTCAATTCATACGATTTGAGTTTTGATTTTTATATGCAGTACTAATAATTTATTAAAATTTTTTAATAGAATAATTGTTTTTTTTTAAAGTCAGCACCTCTAGGTATCAACTTCTAACTCCATTTCTTTTTTCAACTTCAAAGCTTGCATGGCTTCAACGTTGACTCCTTCCTCTAAAATTCAGATTCTGCTACGACTTATTTTTCGCGGAGATGGATAAGTTTTAACACTTAATAGTTCCGGTAACAAAAAACAACACAGAAAAGCTTTTACAGTTTCCATAGAAAAGAACGATAAAGGTGCAGACAATCTGCAAACACCCAAATGTCATAAAACAAGCTGATTTTGCATCTATTTTTCGTGGTTTGTTTCTAGATATTCAATTTTTTCTATTAATATTTTATCTCTGCAAAAATATAAATAAAATCATATTTCAAAAAATTATGCTTCCAAGGTTAATAACAAAATTAATTCTAAACAAGTAACAGCGTTGTTTCATTTAGTATATCTTCTGAAAGAACAATTCTTATTTGTTTAGTCTCTTTCAAAAAAATAAATCTTATTTAGAATAGTTGTTGTTCTAAACAACCTTGTTTGAGAATAGTTACATCTAGAACAACTATTTTTATAATAGAGTTTTAGTTTAAAATAATAGTTACATTTAGAACAACTATGTTCAGAACATGTTTCAGTTTAGAGCAACTATCATCCAATGTAGCTATCATTTAATAACATTTCTTGTTGAGAACAGCTAAAATCCGGAACAACTCTTGTTTAGAATAATTGAATTTCCAAAATAGTTATCATTTGATAACATTTCCTGTTGAAAATAACTATCATCCAATATAACTATCATTTGATAACATTTTCTATTGACAACAACTAAAATTGAAAACATACTCTTTCAGGAGAAGTATCATCAGACAACAACTGTTGTTCAAAATAATATGTGAACAATTATATTAAAAACAACTTTGGAACAAATCGGAATAACTCTCGTTGAACAACAAGTCTCATCGTGAATTCCAAGACACTGCTTACCAATTAATTTTTCGTTGACTCCTTCCTCTAAAATTCAAATTTTGCTACGACTTATTTTTCGCAGAGATGGATAAGTTTTAACAGTTGATAGTTCCGGTAACAAATAACAAGAAAGAAAAGCTTTTACTCTTTCAAGTTGATTGTAAAAAATAATGAATATTCAACCAAGCTTTTCTAATAATCAACACCATGGAACATTATGAAACCAAAACCGATTTAATATCTAAGGAGCAAAAGACAATAGCATGCTCAATGTAAATATTGTCACTCATCTTCAATTTCATGAAATGGCAAAGCATGCAAAAAGGTTTACAACTAAACAACCTATTGAAATTCAACTCCATTCTCAAAGTATCTACTAGATAAAATGTGGGATATTTAGCATATCACAATATTTCCAAGAATCAAATATCAAGCGAAGAGAACGCAACAGTTTTAACTAAAAGGGTGAAATTCACTGCTATTACCTTTACAAACTTTGGCCTGCTTAATTAGGTCTGACCAAAAAAGAGAAAGAAATAGATAATTTGGAGCTCAGTAACTGCCCTGCAAAACCGTGCTCTATATCAAGAACTTGCTGATGTAAAAACTCAATTATACTAGCCTTAGTCAACAAGGGAAAATGTCAACAAGGGAAAATGATTGTCTACACTGATATGGACTAAACACCATTGTAAAGCACATATTTATACAAGGAAAGCCCCTAATAACTTAAAAGCATATTTGAGTTTCGGTAGATTAAAATTAAAAAAAAATTAAAAAATGATTGTCCACCAAGAAATCAAATCAAGGATTCGGTTACATCATATATCAGGCATCAATATTGTATTTGCAGGAAAAGGGAAAAAAGGAAAAGAAACAATGCTACTAAAAAATTTAGTAAATCAAACACTTATGTTCCTATTACCCCAATTTTCTAAGCACCCAACCAGCATAATAAAGATGCCAAACTGTAATTCTGTTTTTTAGTATACGTACCAGACCAGAGTTAACATTAGCCTAAAGTTTAGAGGATAAATGTGACATTAACCTAAAAAATCAAAGAGGTTTTCACCCTAACATTCGGGTTATATTTGCCAAACCCTCCTCATCTTTTAGTTTGTTTAAATTTTTACTATTACATAGCTTTATATCAGGGTGGTTGTTATCATATCGATAATGGTTGTATCAAACGGTGTATATTATTTTAGTCCTTAATTGGTACCAAATAATTTAAATTTCATTTTGATCAAGATTTCCCATGTATTTTGACCTATCATATATTTATACTTATTTCAATCAATACTAACTTAAACTGGTGCTAACAAGATTAGTACAAAATTTTTATATTTTAAACCTATTTCAATCAATACTAACTTAAACTGGTGCATAATAACACAATGTACTTAATTGAAACTGTTAGAGTTGTGTGACCCAAATTCTAAGAGATTGCTTGCAAGTCAAGTTAAACAAAAATATATTTTTGTTTCTAGAAGATTTAGTATTTATTAGTATAATATATTTAACATTTATTAGTATAGTTTATTTGACTTACTAATTTAGCCTATAAATAGACTCTTTTACAATCTTAGAAATAATACCCATTAGATTAGAACTCATAACACATTTAGAGAATTTTGTGTTTACGTTTTGAGGGTTCTTTGTTTTTCGGGTTTTCGGGATTTAGTTTTATCTTCATCTTTTGTACTCTTCATTATTTTGCCATTATAGTAAAATTATCTTTGCCCGTGGTTTTTTATCCTCTTTGGAGGGGTTTTTCCACGTTAAATTTGTGTGTTCATCTTATCAATTTCTTCTGCTATTTTTACTTGTTTGCTTCGGGACGATCCTAACAAGTGGTATCAGAGCTAGTTCAATTTTCATAGATTAGCCCGTTCAGAGATGGCAGCAACAAGGTTTGAAATTGAGAAGTTCGACGGTGAGACAAATTTCATTCTGTGGCAAGTTCGGATTATGGCAATTCTAGTTCAAAACGGCTTGAAAAAGGTTGTTACAGGGAAAAAGCCTAAAAATCTAAATCAAACAGAATGGGAAGAGCTTGATGAAAAGGCATTGTCTGCAATCCAGTTGTGCCTCGCGAATATAGTATTGTAGGAGGTATTGATGGAGAAGACCTCATTCGCCTTGTGGAAAAGGTTAGAAACTCTTTATGCGACTAAGTCTCTGGCTAACCGTTTAGTGTCGAAACAACGTCTATTTACGTTTCACATGAACGAATGTGAGCTTCTTAGAGATCACATCAGTCAATTCATTACTCTTTTAAATGATTTAAAGAACGTTGAGGTTCATATTGACAATGAAGATCAAGCTATGCTATTGTTGTGCTCTTTACCCTCTTCATACAAGTCTTTCAGGGAGACCTTGATTTATGGCAGAGACAAACTCTCGTTTGAAGATGTGAAGGGTCATTTGTTGAGTAGAGACAAACTCGACAATGAGTTTGGTTTGAATAGCAAAGCAGATAGGCAAGCTTCCGTTTTGGTAGCATCAAAGAAACGAGACAAAAGGTGTCGCTATTGTAAAAAGTTAGGTCATGTCAAAGCAGATTGTTATAAACTGCGAAATAAAAGAGCTACTGAGAGTAACAAGGAAGATGTAGTTGGTGCTAATTTGGTCGATGAAGGTGGTGATGATTTCTTGTTAGTGTTAACGAGTGATAACTCCAAGCTTACGTCTGAGTGGATCCTAGATTCAGGATGTTTTTTCCACATGTGTCCCAATAGAGAATGGTTCTCCACATACAGTTCAGTTGAAGGTGGAGTTGTGCACATAGGAAACGATTCATCTAGTAAGATAATCGGTATTGGTACTGTTAAAATTAGGATACACGATGGGACGATTAGGACACTCTCAGATGTCAGGTATGTACCTGATTTATGAAAGAATCTCATCTCCTTAAGTATTTTAGACTTGAAAGGATGTAGAATCAACATCGAGTCGAGCGACATTAAAGTATCTCGTGGAGCTCTCGTTTTGTTAAAAGGTAAAAGAACTGGCAGTCTTTATATTCTGGAAGGTTCTACAGTGACCGGTAAAATCGAACGTCTCTCGTCCATTACGGAGTCAAAGTCAACTCATTTGGAGTAGAGGCAACTTGGCCATAAGAGGGAAAAAGGTATGATCGTTTCGTTGAAGAGATGTTCTCTTTTGGATGCATGTTTTAAAAAGTTATGGCACTGTATTCGTGAAAATCAGACCCGGGTTAGTATTGATTTGGCAGTGCATAAGTCGAAGGCTAGAAGTCTTCCAGCTTCTAAGCATAGATTTGACTCAGTTAATTCCCTGTATAGTTCAAGATAGGCCTGTGGCGGGTTTTGGCAAAGATGGCGTTGAAAGAATTCGTGTCAAGGTGGAGATTGTTAGAGTTGTGTGACCCAAATTCTAAGAGATTGCTTGCAAGTCAAGTTAAACAAAAATATATTTTTGTTTCTAGAAGATTTAGTATTTATTAGTATAATATATTTAACATTTATTAGTATAGTTTATTTGACTTACTAATTTAGCCTATAAATAGGCTCTTTTACAATCTTAGAAATAATACCCATTAGATTAGAACTCATAACACATTCAGAGAATTTTGTGTTTACGTTTTGAGGGTTCTTTGTTTTTCGGGTTTTCGGGGTTTAGTTTTATCTCCATCTTTTGTACTCTTCATTCTTTTGCCATTATAGTAAAATTATCTTTGCCCGTGGTTTTTTATCCTCTTTGGAGGGGTTTTTCCACGTTAAATTTGTGTGTTCATCTTCTCAATTTCTTCTGCTATTTTTACTTGTTTGTTGCTTAATCGGGACGGTCCTAACAGAAACATCAATGAAAACCAAGAATTCAAATAAGAAAATTAAAAACAAGGAAAGAAAGGAAGCATAACTGTCTTACCTGAGACAATGTGGATTGAAGCTAAGCAAACACACTAAAATGTTGTCTTCTCAAAGTCAAGAGAAGCTAAAATAGAAGAACAAGGTTTGTGAACAAACTGAGAAAGAAAAAGGAAAGGATTTTGTTAAATGAAATAATAAAAATAATTGTTAAATGAAATAATAAAACTTGAGCTAATAGAGACAAAATCAGAAAATAAATGACTTCTAAATGCAAGAGCAAGCGAGATGAAAAATGAAATAAAACGCTCGACTTTTTTTTCTCGAGAAACAAATGGAAAAAACTTACACGGTGATGCAGCAGAGGAGTGTCGACGGCGATGTAGCAAAGGAGTGTCGACGACGATGCAACAGATAGTCGGGGAAAGATTTGGGGATTTCGATTTGGGGAAATTTTTAGGGGAAAAAATTCAAGGATTTTGGGGATACGAGTTGGGGATAAAACTGAGCAGAGCAAAATGACGTTGTTTCGTTTAAAATAAAATGATACTTTGCGGCATTTTTCTCATAGCGTCGCTAATGCTTGACCTTTTGCGGCATTTTTCTCATAGTGTCGCTAATGCTTGACATTTTGCGTCGTTTGTCTCATAAACGTTGCTAATGCTTGACCTTTTGCGGTGTTTTTCTCATAAACGCCGCTGTTGATTTACCTATTGCGGCGTTTTACCGTTAGCGCCGCTAATGTATAATATTTGCGGCGTTTTCCATCTAAACGCCACTAAAAACGCCGCTAAAATTTTAAATTCCTATATAAGATAAAACCAATATTACCTTAATATAATAATCCATCTTGGTTGTTTTTAAATTTAGTCATTTTATCTATTTATTAATATTGATAATATGTTAAAAATCATTACAAAAATATATAATTCAAAATATAATCAAATAAAGAAATTAGAGTAAAATACACAATTAGTCACCCAATTATTATCGTGTTTTTGTTTTGGTCACTAGACTATAAAAAAGTTTAATTTCATCACTAACGTTTTTTATTAGTTCTGTTTTGGTCACCCTTTGTTAAATCATTAACGGAAATGTTGACGTGGGTTTTTTTAATTCTTACACATCCTATCAATATGGTTCTAATTTTAAATAATTCAATAAATTGAACGACTCACATTTACAAATTCTATTAGTTTGATCCTCAAACACATATTTTTAATAAAATATGAAAAATATCATTATTAAATATTTTAAAATTTAAAATTAAAACCCAAATTAACGTAAATAAATAAAAATATTTTTTTAATTTTTCTAACCAATGCTAGCTGCCTTCCCTTTTGGTGTCTGTGCTCATTTTTTTTGTACAGCTTGTATGCATTGCATACAATTGACTCTTTCTTGCAACACATTGTAGTGTTGTTTATTTGCTTGCAGTATCTGGTAATCTGAAACATATGATATGAAAAGGGGACTACTGATCAGCATGCCTTCTTGCTTAGTGAGGTGGTGATATTTGTCAATATTGTCCTTCGAATTTTAGTAGCATGGTTTGCCTTAAAAAGAGTTGGGAAGGGGATGAAAGAGGTTGCAGTCTCTTTGTCATGTTGATGGGGCTTTGAGAATGGTCTCAAAACATCTAATCAACTTTCGCCTTTTACTTTAATAATGATATCCTTGTTCTTAATTCTTGTAATGGAATCGTGGCACCCAAGTCCAAGAATTTGGTTTATAATTTTTAATTAAAAAAATGGAAACACATGTTTTTTTATTTACGTTAATTATAAAAATTTTAAAAAAATGTGTTAGAATTTATAAATTGAAGGGTTAAATTTATTGAATTATTTACAATTAGGATCCATTTAATGGAATGTGTAAGTGTTGAGGATTAAATATATTATTATATCAATTAAAAAAGATCACCCTATTTTAATTAAGTTTTTAACGGGTTGTGATTAAAACAAAACTGATAAAAAACGTCAGTGATTAAATTAAAAAAATAATAATTTAATGATCAAAACATAAACATGCTAATAATTTAGCTAAAGAATTAACATTTTTTTTTAGATTTAAATATTTACCTGTTTACAAAAACTAATAATATACTAAAAATAACGGGATAACATATATAACTCAATAAAATCAAAATTTGCGTCCTATGATAACAAAAATTACATTAGATTTTATTTTGAAACTTGACAGAATTATCTTAAAGATAAATAAAATTATATTTTAAACTAATCTTGGGTGCCATTAAAATAAAGTGTCCACATAAGCATTTATCCATGTCATGCAAGCATGCAACTTGTAATATAATATAGGTATAATCATAATTTTAGTTTTCAATATTTATTTTTTTATCATTTTGACCCTCGTTCCTTTTTTTAGTTAAAATTTACTATTTAACTTTTAAAACAAAGTCAATTCGCTTTTTTAACAAAAATGCTAATTGAAACATTAATTTTTAACATTATTAGAGTGGCAACTCACATGACAATCCATGTGTACATCATGTTAACATAACACTATTTATTTTATATGTCACATAAATAAATAGTTCAAAAATTATAAAAAAAAATACATCGAAAATAAAATATAAAAATATAAAAGGTTCATAAAAAATATAAAAAATAGCATGGAGTACACATGAGTTGTCATGCAGTCTATTGTGTTTAAAAATTTAACATTTTAGTTAGTATTCTCATTAAAAAAAATCATTTTGACTCTTTTTCAAAAGGTTGAGAGCCAAATTTAACTAAAAAAAGGGGCCAAATTGACAAAAGATATAAACATTAAGGACTAAATTTGACATTATGCCTATAATATATATACATATATTAGTTTTTTTTTAACATGTGTTGTGCACTGGATAATATCCTAATGTTGTTTCTATTAGGTATAATCACGTAATTCTTTTCTGGTAATACGAACGTATTTAAGTAATTGTCGTTATGTAAGGCCATAGTAAAAACATAATTTTTGTTTTTCCTTCTAAACGAATACGATATTGAGATTTTTTACCAGGGCACAATTGGTTTCTAAGATCGCTTCCGACTCTAGGCCTTTTACTAGTTAGTCTCGGTAAAGCCCCCAGATGACGTATTTTTTTTAAAACAAGGCCCTCAGTAACGTGACATAAAGACTCCTTATTAATTTGAATTTTATTGAAATTTCATAAACTGGAATTAAAACTGAATTAAATGAAGCGAAATCGAATGAAGGATTGCATATGTTAATATATAAATGTTATTGGAATGTGTAAATCAAACACATATAATTTCTTTCAATTAAATTTCATATATTATATAATTACATAAAAATAAATACTTTTGTATTAAAATTTTCATCAAGAAATAAAGCAAAATAATTTGAAAATATTTAGGTTAAATGGTAGTTTAATTACTTAAGTTTATCTCTTTTTTAATTAAATTATAAACTTGTATAACCATAACAATTTTGTAAAATATATATTTAATTATATATTTAATATTAATTTATTTTATATTTTAATTATTTTAATATAAATAAATAAATTATAACACTAAAGTTACAATTACATGTATATTTTGGCATGAACTTTTCCTTTTCCTAATTCGACCAAAAAAATATATATATTTCCTATATCTAAAGCTACACAAACATAAAATACAACACACACAAAAAAGGGAAGAGAGCCATATATTATTAACAAAAATTTCTAAAATTTAAAATCTTGAAAATAGAAATAAAAATATATAATACTAGTTTATTTACTCATGCAGTTGCACAAGTTGATTGTATTAATTAAATTTCATTCAATTATTTCTTAAATTTTTAATTAATTTTGTAACTTTTTGTTAATAATATAATTTTTGATTTACTAATAGAAATAATTATTATGATAAACTATCCCGCTAGTCACTTTAATGTAGAGTTGTTCTTATTTTGGTTTCTCTAAAAAAATGTTAATTTAGCTACTATTATTAAAGAAATTGAACAAAATGGTCTCTTTTTTTTTTATCATTATTATTTTTTTCTCATCTTCTTCATTCTAACTCAAGAACCCTTGTCACCTCCTTCCTAAAAGATCTCACCATTCCTTGCATTGAACTACCGCCTCCTCCGACCATCTCTTCAACCATATTGC
Organism: Gossypium hirsutum; assembly: GCF_007990345.1. Lineage (NCBI taxonomy): Eukaryota > Viridiplantae > Streptophyta > Magnoliopsida > Malvales > Malvaceae > Gossypium > Gossypium hirsutum. The sequence continues at coordinate 59,343,448 of NC_053443.1, forward strand.
CTTCAACCAATAAACTAAAATCCAGACAAATCCTATTACCATCCCTCATTTAAAATCTAACTCACTGAACCTTCTATTCGTCAACCATTACTTCCATCATACTCATCATTGTTTATCATCACTGTCCAGGGCATTGTTTATGTCCCCTATTAGCCACTTATATCTCCATACACCTAAACCCAAAAAAACAATCGGTTACTAATAAACAAAGCAATGTATATTAAAAAAGGGCTCAAAAATAGTACCTGAAAAAAACAAAGTCAGAATAGAAATTTCGTCAATTTAAAGATGCCAATCAATATCAATATCAATCAAGTGACAAAATTAAATTAAACTATCTAAATTAACTAATGAATGCACCAAAGAATGAAATACAAATACAATCAAGTATCAATTAAGTGACAAAATAATACCTAGGTAAGAATCCACCTAGATTTCATTTATAATTCTTAATCTATTATGCAATTTAATTTCTTAGCTCTTTGATCCGTGGAAATTCCTAATTTATACTAATATCTCTTTCGATCATAAGAGCAACTAATTCTAGGTTAATTAATTGAATTTTTTTTCTAATTAAAACCCCTATTATTGCATTAATTCGCTTTATGGATCCCCTTATTAGATTTGACTCTAATCCGGTAGATTTATGTCGTCCTATTTCTAGGATTGCATGCAACTCCATTCAATTATACAAGATCTAATCACAATGAAAGTCTATTCCATCTTAGACTTACGCACATCAAACACAAATGAACACTCTAGAATTATTAACCCAAAAATAATAAAGCACTCATAATTGACAACAAAGAGACTAAGATTTTATTGCATAAAAATAGAAACCAAATAACAGAATCCACCTAGGGTTCATCTCCCCTCGGTATTAAGAGATTTAGATTATAATGGCAAGAGTAAACACCAAATATACAATATAACCACTAGGATGAAAAAAAATCCATGATAACTCCTTTGAAAATCAACTTGGACTCTTGAATCTTGGTGGAAAATTGCCTGGAAATTGGCTTCGATGATGTTCTCAAGGTAATTTTTGTGCTTTCCCTTGGTGGTTGCCTTCTTCAATTCTTATTTCCTTATTTATAACCTCTTAAAGTGCTAAAAAACCCTAAAACTCGTAACGTGCAACCATCAGTCTGCACAATTCCCGAATCAACACACCCTGGGCACACAGCCGTGTGAATCCACACTGCTATGTAAATTGCTTATGTGAAAACATGTTGCATATGCATAGCTTCTGGAATGCTCCAAAGTTCTAATTTCCATTATTTTTCACTCTTATTACTCCCAAGTGCCCTATTAAGCACCAAAACATGAATATAAAGAATTAGGAGTGCATAATTCACAATTAATGCCACACAATCACCCAAAATACCCTAAGAATGAGACTAAAATATGTTACTTTTGACACTTATCAAATATCCCCGCACTTAAGCATTTGTTTGCTCTCAAGCAAAGTCCTCAATTCACATTCGAATTAACTTTCCTTCACCTATTATTTTCACTAATCTTGTCTTAAGATAATTAATAGATTATCATGCATTAAAGATTTAAACTAAAGTGAAAATAAATATCGTAAACAATCCAAGCAAAAAATATAATGCATAAAAATAGGAGTCTCCCCTACATTAATAATTACTTGAAATTCAAACTCAACAAGGCTTAACATCCTCACTAAGATTTACTCAAAACACTCAAAGTGTTTAAAGGCTAATTAATATGCACTCAATAGTCAAAAACAGAAATGTTATTACCAAAAGCTTACTTAAGAATCAAATCTTCACCACTACAAATAAGAAATAACATAAGGATTAATAGGTCTTCACAAGGGTTTGTAATGGGGCTTAGGTTAAGAGTATGGAAAGATATAAGAGGTGATTGTAGTTAAGAGTTGAATTGATGAGTTACAAGACCAAAAGTATAAGATGCTGAATTGCAAAGATTTGACATGAATAATAAACAAACAATTGAAGTGAGCCTTTATACAATATATAATAATAATGGTGTAAGCTCAACAAGCAAGATAATGGGGATAACATAAAGAGTGATCTCACAATTGAACAAGATAGCCTAAAGTTTTCCATGTACATTGATGGATTTAAAAAAAAAAAAAACAAATTCAGCAATATGAATTGTCGGACATGGTTAGGCAACTTACCTGTAACAACCCGTTTTTAGTCTAATTGGAACAGTGATTTTGGGACCACAAATCCAAGGTCAAAAAAATTATTTATTATTATTTTAATATCTACAGTATGGTATTATGATTGTGTAAAAATTTCGTTAAGAAATTTTACTATTTGAGTGCTCAATTCGATAAAAAGGAGTAAATCGCGTAAAGCGTAAAAATTGAGTTCTATTAGTTAAAGGTGTCAAATAGTTATAGAACTTAAAAGTGAAGGTCCTTATGTGGCAAATAACCCATTCATAAGATAGTGGATGATATCAGAGTGACATTTGGTGTAATTACTAATGTTTTTAAAGGTTAAATCAGTAAATAGTTAATAAAGGTTAAAATTAATAAAACAAAAGCCAAAATTCTTATTTTCATTCATCACTTCCATTGAAATTAGAAAATAATGGAAGCCATGAGAATTTGAAGGTTGGGTCAACCTTTTTTGGTCTCATTAGGTATGGATTTTGATCCGTTTTTAATAATTTTTACGTTTTTGAGATCATTCCAGCTTAATTTAGCTTGCCCGTATCTTTGATTTCAAAACTGTTAAAGTATTTGAATGTTGCCATTATTGAATGCATGAGTATTTTGTTATTTGATGATGGAAAATAAGTCATTGTTGTTAGATTTACAAGTTTTGTTAAGTGATTTTTAGTATAAATGCAAATTAAGGATGAAATTGAGAAAAGTGTAAAAACCATGGCTAAAATGTGAAATAAATACAATATATGGGCTGTTATGGAAATAAAGAAAATTCAGCTAGTATGGGCTGGTATTAAATTGCATGAATTTGTAATTTTGTGAAATGAGGACTAAATTGTAAAAATGTGAAATATTAGGGGCAACAGTGTAATGCTTCCTTAATTTGTATTTTAGACTAAATTAAATAGAGAGATTATTAAATAAGTTAACTTTGATTACATATAGATCAAGAAAAATGAGATTTGGATCTAGAACGGGGGAAAAATAAAGTATCAGATTAGTAGACCTAATTCGTCGTTTTAGCGAAAGAGGTAAGTTCGTATGTTAATAAGCATTGTTATAATTGTATTTTAAATGTTATATTATTGAAATGGATTGTGAATACGATTGAATATGATACTACAGAAATGTTTGACGGAGATTCGACAATGTGAAAGTCCCAGTTGAACCTTATGAAAAAAATAGATAGGATACGAATGTCATGACATTAGGGTTACTGAGATTATGTGATTAGGGTGCTGGTCTAGTACGTCCTACTGCTGGCTAGGTTTTCGACATGTGTTGTTGTACCTTACAGCTTGTGTGAGTAGTACCGTGTAGCTACATCTTGACCGACAGCTTGTGTGAGCGAGTGAGCATTATATGTGATATGAGATGGAGATAACTTCGGCTATATATATATGTGGCACCTAGGGTACGTTGTTTCCCGAGTATCCGATAGTATTCCTTATGGTTTAACGGGTGTATCAAAGATGTGGATGAGTATGAAATTGGTATGAGATGTTACAGGTATGTGCTTAAACTACACGAGCATTGAATCAAAGAAACTTGTGAAATTCATATCTAATCTTATGAATGAACATGTGAATGGTTTGTGAATCAAGAAAAATTATATTTGGATTTGATAATATGTAACCCTCGATGTTGAAATGATTCAACAGAAAAAGACAATGATATGCGGATATAAGCGATGGTATGAATCAGTCAAGGTACTCGTAATAAGATCGACAAGTAAGTATTAGTTGAGAAATTCATATGATGAGTAGGTATAAATTATGAATTTATACATGATGTATTTGGAATGGCAAAGTACCAATTATTTGATTGAATGGGATTTATCAATGTTACTTATGTTGTTTAAATTGTGATTGAATTGGTAATTTACACTTATTACTAAACTTTATAGCTTAGTTTGTTTTCTTTTTCATGTTTTATAGTGACTTGGAAGCTCACTTGGATTGAAAGTTGTTGGAGATCACATCACACTATCCAGCTAATGTTTTGGTACTCGTAAGTTTATTGAATTTGGTTATATGGCATGTATAGGCTTTGTGGTTATATAGTTTAAATGTGTAATTTTGGCTAATGGAGCCTATATGTTTTGGTATGTTCTTAACCAAGTGATTTGGCTTATTTTGGGTATGATTTGGGTTATATGTTTAAAGTGTAAATGATCTTTGATATGTGAAGTATAATGGTTGCCTTGGTATGCTTGGTGACATATTATATAAATCAAATATCTAATTTGATTTGTGGTGTATAAAAGCCTTGGAAATGGTCTATTTGTGAATTAGTAATATAGTACTTATTAGATGAATTGATGAAATGATATACACATGATGTTTGGTGCATATTTAAAGTTTGCCATTTGGGAACATTTGGTGTTGGTATTAATATGTTTTGAATGATACATTAGTATGCTTATTAGCCTTTGGATATTGGTATGGAAATTGCATATTTAAGCTTGTTTTTGAGATGGCTAGAAGTTGTAATATATGTCATTTGTTTGTTCTAGGTAAATGTGATTTGGGTGAGAAATATGGTTTGTAAACTAGCCTATTTGCGTCAACACGGGCAAAGCACACGGGCATGTGTCTCAGCCATGTGTGACACATGGTTAGATAGCACGACCGTTTGTCCTCTAATGCCATATTTGAAAACAAGTCAGTATGCTCCACACGAGATAGACACACGGGTGTGTGGTTGACCGTGTGACCCAAGTCAGTGAGTTACATGGGGTAGGACACAGTTTGGGACACGGTCTGGGACACGACCATGTGATCCCATTTCGAATGGCCACATAGCCTGAGACACAGGCATGTCTGTTGGTCGTGTGAGACACACGGCCTGGTCACATAGGCGTGTGTCCCATGTTTTTGAAATTTTTCAATGTTTTCCTAAAATTTTCCTAAGTTACCAGATTAGTCCCGAACAAATTCTAATGCATGTTTTGAGCTTCGGAAGCTTGAGTTAGGAACTTTATGAATGAATATGAATGGTATGTGTTTATAATTGAAAAATGTACGTGAATTATACATTAAATGATGTGGTATGTTTAGTAATGCTTCGTAACCCTATTCTAGCGATCAATACGAGTTAGGGGCTGTTACATTACTAAAATTTAATTCAACTTAAGGAAGGCAAGAAAAGTGTAATTCAAAGGTTAATAGGGTTTTAAGGGTTAAAATAAGTAGGTGGTAAATGAACAAAAACGAATTAGGATGAAAGGGGTTAATACGTGTTAGATAAGCTTACATCGTAATAATCATCCTATTAGGATAGATAATATTACACTCAGTACATCAAATTGCTTTAAGTCTAAATGAATTGACTAAATCAAGAGTATACATATTATATCCTATCAGTGGACAACGTTATTCATCGTTTTTAGCATATTAAACGAAAATATATTACAACATATAGCAATCTTAGAAGATGTCCTTAAATTTATAGGACCTGATAGCAATATCCTTAAACATTCATAAGCACCAGCATTGCACATTCTTCAAGTGTCTGGATCGAAATTCATAACTTGCATCTCCGTTTGTTATCATGGCTACAATACTTGGCGAGGAGGAGGAAATAATAGCTTTAAACGGAAAGCATCAACACCATTCAAGTAGTAGTGAAAAAGCCGCTTTGCCCTGATAAACCCAAGACGCCCATAAAGTGCCAGTGCTCCTTTATTCGTCACTTCCGCTTCCAGTGTGACCTATATCATAAATGTCAAAATGGTCAATCTCATCACCACGAATTATAACTGCCTAAAACTTGCAATTACATTTAAATACATAATAATGCCAGGCATACCACCAACTTAAGAATGGTGAAGAATCTATCAAAAATAATAATAAAAGAATGGTGAAGAAAATACTCAAAACTTTGCAAATTCTTATGCTTTAAAAGAATTTTGCCAGCTGCAGAGATCCCTTGGGAAAAGAATAACATCATTTAGAACCATTTTCTACCTTCCTTTTAGAATCAACTCAGTCAATACTCGGTGCAGGATATAAACATACTGATGAGCCATATATAGCTAAAAGGTGTTATTAGGTTGAGAAATAGTAAAGATTAAAGAAATCTCCAAAAGAGAACAAATCAGAGCCATAACATCTTAACCATTATCAAAGCTTTGGAAAGGAAACTATCTTGATAAAAGAGGATAAAATTCAAATGCAGCAAAAGAGAAAAAGTTGTGGCAACGCTGATCTAATAACATGGTTTCTGATTCATGTTCAAGCTCCCTTTGGTCAAATAGAGGATCAAGGGAAATCACCAATGTTTGGACGGCTACTCAAAACCATCAGGTCAGAGTTCTGATGGCATATACTACGCATAAAAATAGACAATGTCCCAGTGTTTAAGAACACGGATAAGGTTAACTGATCGGTGAGTGGTGCTGTCTCCACAGAATTAACCGGTTTACAATGTGAACAAATACATGTGCATCAGCATATATGAAGAGTGATAACTGAAAACTATTTGAAGGATGAAATTGATATTCACACTAACTAAGTTCAAGTTAAACAAAACATTAGCATTGCATCTTATGTTTCTGAAACAGATTAACCAACATCACGAGTTATCAATTCATACTTCAATCGTACTTTCCATTTTCATATTCAGAAGTTGGTGAAGCAGAAATGAGCATCAATATTCATCATTACATATGATATTACCAAGACAAAAGTACGAGAGATACCGTACCTCTTCACATCCAGATTCCATCATCATTCTAATGGATCTGGTGACGAGCTCAGTGGCTGCAACATAAGAAAAAGCAACGAAATTCAGCATCTACATTTTACATGAATTTTGTGACTACATATCCATTGAGGCATGAACAGTTGACAGGAAACCCATATGATACACAATTTTTTTCAACTTCGAATCGAAAAAATCGAACCCATTCAATAAATTTAAGGGGATGACAAATAAAAAATACCAATGCCTCTTCCACGATAAGGCTTGATTACAACTAACATGGCAATGTAACCCCTGAAAGTATTTCTGTGTTCTCCCATCTTGCACACCACAGTTCCGATGCACTTACCCTTGTGAAAAGCCTGCTTTAATTTTAAAGCGTGAACAAAAAGGGAATTTGGATGATACCCATAGTCCACAAGCTAAAATAAAAAATAAAAAATAAAAAAGAGAGAAGAGATTACAAGGAAGGAGAGTTGGGGCCAAAGATAGACGAAATATCGGTAGGTGAAGATGGAGTAAGGCTCACTGAGTTCTTGATCGACCAGGTTCATGATGAGAGGCAGATGGTGCTCCCCTCCATAGCTAACATATTCTATCTCCGCTTCTTCAAATTCCGCCTTCTCTTCCGGCTTTGCTTCCATTGTTCTCTCTCTTCCTCTGGTTTCTTTCTGCTGCTGCAGAAGCATCAATCTTATTGTTTAAGGCTTCAAGCTAATTAATTAGTTTGGGCTTCAAAAAATGATTGGGCCTTATAGAGAGGGGCTACTAGTAGTACAACAAAGCAAATGCATAGTTTTCATCGAGAGGCTTAAACTATTGATTTTGTTTGAGTTATGCACTAAATTATTATTATTTTTGTCAAATTGAGTACCTGAATTTTGTTTTCCTTATTTAAGTTGCCTTTGGATTCGTTAAAAAAGGTAAATTATAAATATAGTCATTTTTGTTTGAAATATTACGTTTTAGTCACTTGCGTTATTGTTTTGTTATAAAGTGGTAACTCTACCGTTTAACTCCGTTAACTCCTTGACGGCAGTTCAAATGGGTTTTAAATGTCAACTTGGATCCCCAGTTGCTGGGATGAAAATAAGTTTTTAATTAAATAAATCTAATTTGGACTGCCACGTAGGACATTTAAGTTGATATTTAAAACCAATTTGGACTGCCACATAGGACCGTCGTTAGGGAGGTAACAAAGCTTAATGGTAGAGTGACCACTTCTTAACAAAACGATAACATAAGTGACCAAACGTAACATTTCAAACATAAGTAATTAAAATGTAATCTGAGGCAAATAAAAGTGACTATTTTGTAGTTTACCTAAAAAAAACTCATCCCAATCAATGGGATAGTGCCATCATTAAAATATAATTAAAAAGTTATCTATTAATACTTATATTAATATTAAATAGAAATAATTCTATTAATATTAAATAAAAAATAAAAAAACCCTCCCCCACTATCCCTTCCCTTATTCTCCCTTTATATTAACCTCGCTTACCAGTTTTCCACAAGTTGAACACGCTACAATCGAATCGGTCTCACATTCATCACCATATTGTTATGGGGAAAATGAAAATAGGAAAACATGTATAATAAGGATGAAACGGTGTATTTTAGGTACGTCATATTAATGAACATGATGCGTATATGACTTATTTAAATGGTATGTTTTGAGAGTAACAGTCACAATTATATGGCCAACTAACTATTGCATGGCTCCCTTCTTTTCCTCTTTTAACATTACTGTTGAGAGGGGATTGTTATCAAGTTGGTTTTCACATGAATTTCTTCATCTCTTTTCTTTCTTTTCAATTCTCTTTACTCTACTATCTGTTCTTTGGTTTTCTAATTCGAGTAATATCAGAGGTATCAGAGCTGTCGATCCTCTATGACTGGTGATGGAATCATTACTCGACTATAAAAAGATGTGGGACTTCTGCAACAGGAGGTGGTTAAACTCCAAGGTGAATTTTCACAATGGGATGCATTGAAGACTCGGTTGAATGAGTTTAAGGACAATTTCAAGGTGAGTTGAGATCAGACCTTCATAATTTGTTTGAAAAATATTTGGGGAACCCATCCCCTACTACTAGCAATGTAGTTGCTCAAGCTAATGGCAAGGGGATCTTGAGAGGTGCTCCACCCAAGTTTCCTAAAAAAAAACTCTAGAGGTCATTCGTCTTTCGTTGGAAATAGGGAATGTGAGTGTGCAGACTCGATCAAGTTCGATAGTAAATTGCAGGTAAAACTTCTCCATGTGTGAATCTCCATGCATGGGTTTTTCTAAAATCAATCCATCGTATGCTAGTCCATAATAATAATAATTGCTAAGGTAATACGCACATGTTTTGATAGCAAAGAGGTAATGATCCATCTTGTAACAAATTGGAGCAAATGGGTAAGCGAAATCATTCTCCATTGTAGGCTATAGCACGAGCTATAGAAATGGAGGATTGTGGTAATGCCGAGGATGTACGAATTTTCAAATTGAGCCAACGCAAGGGAGGATAAAAGTGCGCCAAGAAGATGGGCGAACTATACTTATGCAAGTGATGTCAGATAAGAGATCAAACCCATAAAGTTTTAATTTAGAGTTTCATAAACGGTATGATATATTAAAAACTCATTAAGTTCATTTGAGCTTACTAAGTTTTTCCAAGTAAAATGGTTTATATGAGGAGTTAAAGAAGGGTCAAGCCAGAGTTTGATCAAGCTTAGGCGAACTTATGTTCTTAACTATAACATGCATATAATGGGGCGACCTAGAGGTTAAGTCTCAGGGTCAGAATTTTCTTTTTGTAATTAAGTATAAACTGTAGCATTATATTTACAACAGAAAATGATTTAAAATATTAAATTGTCATTGTTAATTTTCTATAAGTCTGCTTGTTAAGTCTTTTGATCTAGAAGTTGATAATTGTATTTTCGATTAGCAATTCAACTAACTAAGGATGACAATATGCGAACTAAGTTAAGTATGATTAATAAAATCATATTTGGCGATTTTAGTCACGTTAGTTTTATAGCTTAGTTGTAGATTGCTCGTAGTTGTCTCTGTGATTATGTGACATTTTTATCTAGACTCATCGATCGGGTCGGGTATAGGCTAACTATTTCGCACTTGTTTTGGATTTTTGTTTTTGGTTTTGGGGTTTTTTTCATATTTGTATATTGTGTTTGTGTGCTTTTTGTTTTTTTGTGTAAGCCACCCATTCAAGAATTACACTATACATTCAAGCTTAAACACAAAGGTGGATGACCCTAGCTTGCCTTGATGAGCGATTACGATATTCAGGGAAGTCCAGTAACCCTAGCATGTTTAATTATTTTTGTTATTATTGAATGTTTGTTTTATCTTTTCATTTCAATTGTTGCATGGTGCTTGAACATTGTTTGATTGACGATTAGTTAAATGTGGTATGATACTGTGTAATAGATTCTTTGACTTTTACAAAATTTGAATGATGCTTGACAAATTATATTCTTTGTGAGCTAGATTAGTTAGTTCAATTAGTTACATTGTATAGTAGAATAAAGGTAGTCAAAAATCATGAAAATTTTTAAACTTTTGACCAAATAATGAATAAGTATTTGGATAAATGTGTGAATTCATGCATTGGAATTTAATATGATTCATGGAAACAAGTAGAAGCATGTTTTGGTTTTGTATATAATGAGATCTAAGGGAAGACCTAAGGCATTGGTCGTGTAGCCTAGTACCTAAATGACTAACCTATAGGCTACATACATCCATAGGACCCTAATTTTGAGCCTTGTGATCCTTTCTTGATGAATCGATGTTTTTGAAACCTTAAGCCTAAAGTGAGTTAAAGACTCAACCCTCCTCGGTCCTTGATCTTACATTGCACTATAGAGTTGATGTCAAGCCACAAACATTGAGGTTTAGGTAGGAACAATTTGGAAGTTTCAAAAAAATGAAATTGAGCTAATAGTGAAGAGATGGTTCGATATAGTGTTATTTGCTCTTACAAAATGTGCAAAGAATGAAAAATGTGAGCAAACAAAGAATTTTTTTATAAGAATCAAAAGCAATGCGAATGAATAAAAAACATGATTGGAGATAAAATCATTGTGAGTGGAAAGATAAAAAATGGTAAAATATGCTCAAAAAGAAAAATCAAGCTTTTCATTGTCATAGTGCACGAATGCTCGCTAAGTTGTTTGTACTAGCTAATATTGAACCATATCTTCCACATTATTAGAGAAAAAAGGAAGGCAAGAGAAGGATAAATAAGACTGTGAGTTAAACGATTACATATGGGGGGAATTGGGAATAATGCCATGTGATATATTACTTGTAGTGCTTGAACCATTTTGAACTAGTCTTTTCTTTAAAATCATACTAACCCAAGCCTCAGAACGTTACAAGCCAAAAAGCCTTATGTGACTTTCGCGTCCTTTTTTACAAAACAGAAACTTGCAAAACTTTGTGAGAAATGAATAAGTTGGATTCCTTCGTGTATAGATACATTATATCCCCATATCTCATTTAGATGGAATAATGTAAATAAGTACGCTTTTATGAGATTACCTTTACATTTAGATATTATGTAACTTCGTGAACTAACTTAATTTGATCCTGAAGTTGTGAATTTGTAATACATCATTCTTAGATTGTATATTAGAAGAATTAGTTACACACACTATACATACTTGTTAATTGATTGCCAATTCTGTTCATTGTTCAAGGGTTGTCAATGTTGCATGTGTTTTAGGTGTTTGCTTGAGGACAAGTAGAGACTTAAGTGTAGGGAAGTTTGATCTGCCGTAATTTTATACATCAAATTAGGCTATCCAATTCACTTAAGGAGCTTATTCTCAAGCAATTTAAGTGTCTTTTATATGCTTTTGTTTATTTTTAGCTCTAAACATTAATGAACATTTTTGCTTAGTTTTACACTCTTTTGAGACTCAAATTGGCCAAGCGTGTCATGAGGAACCTAACATTGTAATTGAGTTGGTTTAGAGAGATGATAAGGGCTCAAGCTCGAGAAGAACGTCATTCAGAGTAAGTATCGCAAAATTGATGCCATGGAAGTCATGATATCCCTAAAAGTGTTAAAAAGAACAAATTGAATTTGTAACACCCATTACCATCGCCAAAATAGGGTTATAGAGTATTACAGTTTGGAACATTCCATAACAATAGCATCATTAACAATATTCATAAATAATTCAGAATGAAACAAGACATACATTCATGGGTCTTCAATCGAGCCTACGAGTCCTTAAAAATGGTTTAAGAGCAATCAAGGACCAATTTGGAACAAAACAAAAGATTTGGGACAAAAATGAAAATTTTCCAAAATAGGGGTTACACGATTGTGTGTCCAGGCCGTGTGATAGAGCCTAGACCGTGTGGCTCCAGAAATGGTTGTGTGGCCATCCCACATGCCGTGTGTGATCTCACATGCATGTGTGCATGGGTCGTATAACTCTCTGACTTGGGTCACACAGTCGTGTCACGGCCCGTGTTACCGCCTATGTGAACCTTACACCTAACACACTAGGGGCACACGCTCATGTGTGACACATGGTCGTGTAACAGCCCGTGTCCCAGGCTGTGTGTACCCAAAAGTGACCAAAATCATGTTCATTTTTCATGCAATTACATAGGTACCTAATCCAATTCATAACACATGATCACAAGACTATACCAAAACATGCCAATTTCTACCACCTAATACCAAACCAAGGTTTCATACATGAAGTTACAAAATAATGCTCATACCAAAACATTATTATTTCATATCACCTACAATTCATAACATACACACCAACTAATCTATCTCAATCTCATTATACCATACTTAAACATGGTACTTATCATTCCCTGGACAAAACACTTAAGCTCAACTTTGAGTTTAACAAGCATACCATATAAGGTTACCGTTCCACAACATCAAACAAATCAAAACACAATACATAGCTATGAAACATTACAAACATAATCATTTGCCCTATTACATGCCATATAACAAAAATGTTTACAAAATCTACCAAGAGAATCCTCGAGATAGTGTGGTTCTACAAGTTGATATGATCTCCCCTCCGTAAATGTAATCTACAAGAAAAGAAACAAGACACACATAAGCTTACAAAAGCTTAGTAAGTTCATTGACCAAATGATAATTTTATCGGATTAAACATAACAAAAAATGTACATGATTTAAGAAACTAAGTTCCTATCAATCATAGCTCACAATAGGTGAGTATTGCACAATATAATAATTCAAATCATAATCCATTTTACTATTATTTCAACCTTCCAAAAACACTTATACTTGGATAGTTCACATAATCAAAATGTCATATGATAAATGATCTTAAACCAAGTCATAGTTCTAACAATATCTCATTTCAGGTAATCGAAAAGGTAACACTCATTAGAGTTAACATTTTTAACTTTAATCGACTCACGATGCTGCTCACACAAACTGTAAAGAATCCACAATACATGCAGGATCTCAAGCCATTGCTACGGTTTATATACCAGTACATGGTACTTGCTAAATGATCACTGGCTCAAAGCCTGCTAAATAAATCATCAACTCGAGGCCTACTATTTCGGTACACCACGTACTCACTATACTCATTATTATTAATTATTTAAAGATTCAATGGATAAATAAAACATTATATCAAATCCTAATAAAACATGTAATATGTAAGAAGTCATTATAAACATAAAAATAATAGCACAAACTTACCGGGCTGATTTGCTGCAATGACCAAGGTATAAGGACTACTTAGCTATTTTGTCTTTTCTATGGTTATCAACACGTTCTTAATCTAAAATAACAATTCCATTCAATTAAACAATACCAACATCAAAATTATCTTATCTTGTGCTAATAAGTCTTTTTTGAAATTTTTACAAAATTACCCCCAACATTTTACTTTCATGTAATTTAGTCCCTAAGCTCAGAAATGCAATTTAACCATTTTCATTCAAATATAAGCTTGGCAAAACATTTAAGAGCCTCAATTAAATCCATATTTTTAATTATTTCACATCAAGTACAAGTAATTTTACTATTTTTGCATTTTAGTCCTTAAACGTTAAAATCATCAAACTACTTTACAAAATAGTCCTAACTAACAACCAAACTTAATATTCTTCCATAAAAATTCAAGAATAACTCAAACTCATCAATGGTATAACCTAAAATGTTTGATGATTTTACAAATTAGTCTTTGGGTCAAACTCATCAATGGTATAATCTAAAATGTTTGATGATTTTACAAATTAGTCTTTGGGTTAGCTAAATTAAACTAATACGAACTCAAAAACATAAAAATTACTAAAAACGAGTATCAAATACCTACCGAATAGAAGAACCCTAACCAGCTGAAGCTCTTCTCTCCTTCAATAGTGGTTTTTGGTTTAGAAAGTGTGAATGGAAGAAGATGACTAGAAATTTCTATCTTTTCATTTATAACGTAATTACTATTGTACCATTATTATTTCCATTCAAATATCAACAATTATATGCCATTTACCATCCACTATGAAGAATAATGGTTTAATTACCATTCTAGACCTTTAATTAACCTCCTTATAGGTAATTTCCACCTTAATTTATATCAAACAACTTTATCAATTTTTTACAATTTAGTCCTTTTTTACTTAAATGACTATCTAAACGATAAAATTTCTTAACTAAAATTTAATATGACACTAATGAACTTATAAATATTAAATAATTAATATTTAGAGACTAACACGTCGGATTTGTTGTCCTAAAATCACTATTTTTGACACCACTAGAAAACGGGATGTTACAGAATCTAATTCCAGTGGTCTCTGTTGGAAAAATCCCGATTTAAAATGATTGTCTTACACAGCGGAAAATTAAAATTTTGAAAATCGACTCAATTTTTTATATTAATAGAAATAAACCTTAATCGAAGCCATGCATGTATTTTCAGCTTAGCGGATATTCGTTGTTCCCGGTTTTCAACCAAATGATCTTCTCAGCTATTCTCGTACCACGAACTGCTTCAAGTGTATACTTGAACCAATTGAATTTAAATACAGAACCAGAAAAAGATTTCTCCTCTTTTTGGGTGAAAACGAAAAATTCTCTCTTTTTAATAAAAATTAGAAGAATTTTTATTCCGACAAAATATATGTAATAGTTAAGAATAAATTCTCTTTATTTTTTGATAGAATAACAATCATTCAAAGTTATGATAAAATCTCAATTGGTGCCATTTATTTATACAAAGCGAAGGTAGAACCCTTGTTGAGTTTTAGTGATTTATTTCAAATAAAAAAACAACATCCTACTTAGAATAGTACCAGGGTGGACAACACAACCCAATATTCCTACTAGGTTTGTTGCCTTTTTCATGTCCATGAGGGGTTTTGAGGTCTCTATCTCACATCGAGTCTAATTATGAATACTTCTTAGGCCTTTTTGACCCAGTACTCTGTAATGTGGTCCAACCCGATTTAGCATTTCTATTTCTCAAAATAAATTTTAATATTTATATATAAAATAATTTTCTCATCCCTATTTTACCCCTAGTAAAATTTTCACAATTTTTCCATTGGTAAAATTTTGAGAAAATATGTTCAGTATTTCACAACTTAACGTGTTCACTATGAACGAATGGTTTATTTTCATTTTTGAGCTTCAAAACAGTCCAAAAAACATAAACGCATTCTTCCAATCATTTTTTAAGTAATCCATATAGGAATGCAAATGGATCATTTTCATTTCCATTTTTGTAAATCTACATTCATTTACAAATGATTCTATTTCTCCATTTTGGAGGAAACCATAACCCTTTCTGAATGTTTTCCATTTCTCTTTTCTTATTCATTTCAGTTATTTCAATTCAAACACGCATTTCATTTTTTTGTTTCAATGAGCTAACGGAGGGACTGATTGGACATATATAGTTGAGGCTTAAATGATTTATAATTAAGTTCCAGATTTTTGTTTGTTAATTATAAACTCATTTAGTGATGAAGTCATTCCACTATAGTATCATGATTGAGCTCTCTCCAACGACATACCATTATAAAAACAACTACTTAGTGCTTGTCCAATGACCTTGCCATAAGTGTGTTACCTTCATAGGATATCCTTGATCTCTTTCAAATAATATCCATTCTTTCAATATGATCCTATTTTATCTCATGGTAACCATTACATCTTCTTTCATGAAAAGTCAATCACTATCAAATAGTAATCAAGTCATCCATCACAAAGACAGACGACCCAGTGGCCATGTTTACTTTTCAACAACCATGTAATGCCAATGAGAGAATACTATTTACCCATGTTTTGGGCTATGAATTTCATTGTTGTGAATGACTCTACATAATACAGAAGTTATACACCCAACATACCAGCTTTTGGTTTCTTATCTATTTTAATACTTTAATATCTTGTCTATCTATGAAGCCTGAGATAGTGCTATCAATTTGTTGTTGGAAAAATAGGTTTGGAAAACACAGCGAAAAATAAATTTAGGGAAAAATCAGAGTTTTAAAATTTTTCCAAAACAAGATCTTGGTTGTGATATCTAAAGTAATAAATACTTAATCAAAATTGTACCTTTTCAATTCATCTAGGATTAGCGCTTCGACTGAGTAGTTTTCTCTACTATCCTCAAGCTCACGTCTGCCAAGTGTAGGCTCCCTTCGAATCAAAATTTTTTTTGCAAAAATTACTAGTGGGATAATTTTGCAATTTATCTAAATTTTTGGGTCAAGTTATAAATTCGAAAAATATCTTTAGAAATTTTCTAGAATAATCTCTTTTGATTCAAATAAATTATTCTCAAAGTCGTAGAATTTTATTCTGATTCAAATGCAGTCCCATCAAGCTTTTGTTGAGCTAGTGGAGGGACCAACCAAACATAAATAATTAGGCTCTAGTGATTGCAATTATATCCAGAAGCATCGTTCCGATAATTCGCAATTACTTAATCATGAAGTCAGTCCATAAGAAGTACAATGATTGAAAACTGCTTATAGTATACTCTTTATGAAAGCAATTCATGCAACTTCTTTGTCCAATGACCTCGTCATGTGTGTGTTACTCTCATATGATATCCTTGATTCCTTTGAGTTAAATCTGTTCACTAAATACAATCCTATTTTATCTCATTGTCACCATTGTGTCTTCTTAATGACTAATATGATCACTGTCAATAAATGACTATGATAAATTGCTCATTTAAGAACTAGAATTCCATGGTCATGTTCCATATTTTTCAATTCGCACAATGCTAATGAGAGGATATCATTAACTCTTTAATTGAGCTATAAATTCCACTGTTACTAATAAAGCCATGTCATACACAAGTCATGTACCCAATACACCGACTATGAGCTCGATCATCTTTAGAGTATAAGCCTCCACTTATATCAAAGCACATGAGTTGCATACACATGGTCAGTGACTAACTCAAGATTTAGGTAAATCATACCATGAATGTCACAAGTGAATTAATTCACAAACGGATTCAGAATTAATTCATCTTAGGTCCAGTCTAATATATCATTCTACTAATGAATACGTCTATGTCTCTACTCGTGGAGTCAACTGCTCCGATAACCAAGACTAGTCATCTCCCATATTGGAATTGTAGACGACATAATAATCTTTTTTAGCATTAAATCAAATGCTCACTTTGATTCTTTTACATGATTATGGACTCATTTAGATTATCTACAGGAGTAATTTGTCTTTCTCATAATGTAAACATTCTTTACAATGTCACTTATATTCAGCTTGAACTTACAATCAATGAGCTAATATTTGCTTATCACAATTTCGCTATGCATGAAAAATATAAAAGACATAATAGTGAAATTAACTTTATGTATTTATTCATTCTTTAAATAAATAGAAAATAGTTACATGTTTACTACAATATAGGCACATTTCCTAACAATCCCACTTGCCCTAGTGAAGTAAATGTGTCATATTTTGCATTCCCATATCTTTGACGTGTTTGTTAAAACTCTTAATTATGAGAGTCTTAGTGAATGGACCTACAAGGTTATTTTCAGAAGCTATTGTCATCACATCTAGAATTCCTTCGGGTACTTCCTTTCGTATCAAGTGATACTTTCGATTAATGTGTTTTGTCCTCTTGTGACTTCTTATTTCCTTACTAATTGTTATTGTAGCACTGTTATAACAATACAATATTATAGCTTTTTTCATACTAGGAATAACTTTAGGTTTGGTTAAGAACTTTTCAAACCATATTGCTTCTTTCATTGCCTTGGAAGCAGCCACATACTCGGCCTCTACAGTAGAGTCAGCAGTGCAAGTTTGTTTTAAACTTTTCCATACTATGTCTCTACGGCCTAGAATGAATACATTTCCTATCGTCAATTTCCTCGAATCTTTACATGTTTGGGAGTCTGAGTATGTGTATCTTACAAAATAAGGTCCTCCCTAGAATACACAAGTACATAATCCATGTTTCTTTTAAGATACCTTAATAAATGCTTTATAGCTTGCCAATGCCTGAGACCTAAATTTTCCTGATATCGAATAACAATTCCTACTACAAAATAGATATTTGGACATGTACAAAGCATAATATACGTGAGACTTTCAACTAACAAAGCATATGAAACCTTACTCATATGCTCTCTTTTCTTGTGCTGTCTTAGGATAGTCATCTAGAGAAAGATGAAAACCTGATGCATACGGTTGAATGTTTGGCTTTGTATCGGTCATTGCAAAATGCTTCAGTAACTTATCGATGTATGAAGCTTGAGATAGTGCTATCATTTTATTCTTCTGATCCCAAAGGACTCGAATTCCAAGAATATAACTAGCTTCACCTAGCCATTCATACTAAACTATTGAGCTAACCGTAATTTAACCGATGTCAATTCTTCTATATTGTTTCTAATAAGTAGAATATCATCAACATACAAAATAAAGAAGACCACTTTTTTGTCCTTTATACGCTTATAAGCACAAGGTTAATCAACGTTTCACTCAAATTTAAAAGTCTTAATCATTTGATCAAATCTTTTATTCCATAAGCGAGACGCCTACTTAAGCTTAAGTCCATAAATGGATTGTAGGAATTTGCAAACTTTCTGCTTATTTCCTTTGACAACATAGCCAGTGGGTTGAGCCATTTAAATGATTTCATTAGGATAGTCATTCAAGAATGCTATCTTGACATCCATTTTTCAGATTGCGTAATGGATAGCAGTAACAATGGATAAGAGTATGCAGATAGACTTGAGCATAGCTACCAAAGAAAAGGTCTCATCATAACTGATGCCTTCTTTTTGTGTGTAGCCTTTCCCTACATGTCTACCTTTATGTGTTTTTACTTTCCCTTCTACATTTCTCTTATTCTTATAGATCCACTTACACCCTATGGGTTGAATCCCAATCAGTAAGTCTACAAGTTCACACACTATATTGGATTTCATAGAATCCATTTCGGTAGCTTCTTTCTAAAGCTTGGAATCAACGTCTTACATAGCCTACTCATAAGTGAATGGATCATCATCCTCATGATTGACTTCCATATTGTAAATACTACAATCATAAATGAAGAAGTCTGGTTTCTTAGAAACTCTCCCACTACGATGGATTCCTCTATGTTATTAATTGTTTGCAGGTTTTTCTACAACTTTTTCGAGAATTGAACTTGGTGATTGTTCTACTACTCCCGGAAGTTCCTCGAATACCATTTTACTTTGAGGCTTAAAGTTATCCATGTAGCTTTCTTTGAGGCAAGTAGCGTGAGTAGAAACTCTAATCGTATTATCTTTTAGATTCCTTTTATTCATTTTAGATATCCTACAAACATGCACAATTCTGCCTGTACACCCAACTTCTTTACAACATTATCCAGAATGTGTGCTGGACAACCCGATATCTTAAAGTGATTTAGAGTGGGTTTCTTTCCATGTTACAGTTCATAAGGTGTCTTACAAGAAGACTTGGTTGGCACATTCTTTAGAATATTGCAAGTCGTTTGTATCACATATCCTTAAAAGGAAGTAGGAAGTTTGGAATAGCTAAACATTGAATGAACCATGTCAAGCAAGGTTCTATTCCTTCTTTCAGCTACGCCATTCTTCTATGGAGTGCCCAACGTAGTCAATTGGGATAAAATCTCATTCTCTATGAGGTATCCTAAAAACTTATCAGATAAATATTCCCCACCTCGTTCTGACCAAAAATTCTTTATGGACAAACCTAATTGCTTTTCCACTTCCACACGAAACTATCAAAATTTATCAAAGGTTTCGTTTTTGTGGTACATTAGATACACATATCCATATCGAAAGAAGTCATCGATAAAAGTCACGTAATAATTATAACTTCCTTGAGCACCGATGCTCATGGGACCACATACATCAGTGTGCACAAGTTCTAAGGGTTGGTTGGCCCTTATGCCTTTTGCAATAAAAAACCTCTTAATCATTTTACCTGCCAAGCAAGATTCACATTATGGAAGAATAACTTTCGTAAGTATACTTAAGGGACCATCTTTCATGAGTCTAGTGATTCTTTCTTGGTTAATATGACTAAGTCTTAAATGCCATAGGTACCCCTCATTAGAGTGAGAAGTTTTAAGCCTTTTATTCACTATTTCAGTTTGAAGCATCGAGTAGTTATTGGTTTGATAAAGTAGAAATTTTTTTCATCCATCTATTACTGATTAAAGAACAATTTTTATGAACAGTAATCCCTTTATTGAATGTCACGGTATAACCGTCATAAAATAAGCATGCTATAGAAATTAAATTTCTCTTAAAATGAGGTACATAAAAAACATTATTTAAAACAATCTTCCTAAAATTATTAAAGTGTAAAATAATTTCTTCCACTGCATTGGCTAAAACATAGCTCCCATCTCTAGCCCATAGTGAGAGGTTCCTGTCAAGCAAACTTTTCGTTTTTCTGAACCTATGTGAGGAAAAACACATATGGTTAGTGGCTTCAAAATCAATAACCCAGTTGTCAATTTATTCTTCAAGTAAGTAAGCTTCAACCACAAAGAGTTTCATACCTTTGCCTGTTTTGGCTAGGTAATCCAAATACACCTTGCAATTTGGTTTGAAATGCCCTTTCCTATTAATCTTTTTAGGATATTTTGACTTCTTAGCTTTCTTCCTATCCACACGAGGTGGAACCGAAGACTTAGTCAGTTTCTTCTTTCCCTTTGGGCCGAGCTTTGGGCCGAGCTTCAGGAGGGCACGTTTTATGGAGAACGAATTTGTGTTTCTTACAGTTAAGAACTATCAGCAAGTTTCTTTTCCATTCTCGAAAGTTTTCCCCATTTAATTTATTCTTAGTAAGAATGCTAATAAGAGGAGTAGGAGACACATATTTGAATTGAAAAAATTAAAAAAAAAATCACTAATTACTATCTTTGTATTAAGCAAATATTTTTCATTTCAGCAACAAATCAAAAATGTAGTATGATGCATGCATCTTGTAGTAAAACCTTGAAATTTTTTTTATTGATACGATTATTCTTAACACACATCAACCGTGTCACCTTGGGGTCCCATGATTAACTAGCAAGAATATGGATTACATCAAATCAATTCATGAATCATTATTCTCATGACTCCACACGAACTAATGATCGTTTAACGTTTGGCCATCATCTTTAGCTTAAATATCATTTCTTGGGAAACTATTTAATAAGAGATGATCTTGAGTGTGTAACCATTGACTCAATACCCATCATGAACATGCTCTCATTTGTAAGTCATCTTGGGACAATCTCTCTGAAGGTCATGCATGACTAATTTTCCTTAAAAGGAAATCTCATCTAGTGAACCCACATGACAAAGTTTATATTGGGTGCAGCCAGGGTAAGAACAGGCTCGAAATTTTATCATGCTATCACTTAGTGGGGTAGGAACCGGCTCAAAATTTTACTATGCTATCACTTAGGGCCCATCAATAGATGTCGTAGGACTTGTTTAAGGCCATTCTCCCACTCAATATTTTAAAAACATGCAAGGTTTTTTATCCCAAATTTCAAGAATGATCATATAATAATCCTAGTGGCATTCTTACCTAATCTAAATGACATGCTTCCAATATATGCATGGCATGCTATGACAATTTTATACTATCCATTCACAAGAACCAATCAATCATAAAATAAATAATTTTGATTTTACACTGTTTTTCTTTTAAGGGAAAAATTGAAGAAGCAAATGCGAACCGTGCACCAGGTAAGGTCCTAGGATAGAAAGGTGAGTCAAATTTGACCGCTTAAAAATCGAGTCTTTCCTAGCTAGAGCTAATCCTAGACATGTGCCTTCTCATTACCACACTTCTCACAATCATCGAATAACCTAAAAAAGTGAATAGAACAATACGACACATGTATTTGCTCATTACCACACTTTTTTTTAATCGATCAACTGTAGATCATCTCATATATATCACAATTATAATATTAGATAATATAATTGTTATAAACAATTATAAAATAGATATATAATGAGATAGGTAATTAAAATAAAATTGTCAGCTAAGGTTTCTATGATTCTATTTCTAGAAAATAAAGAAAAATAAAATTGCATAATTTTTCACAAGTCATTCCTTGGGCCTTCAACCGCTGTTGCATCTTTTCCTCGTCATGGACTCCTTTTAAAAAAAATTTCATTTAAGTCCTACGTTCGTTTTTAGCTCATAAGAATTCTATGAATTTTTTTTTAAAAAATAACCCTATGTAGAGATGATAGTCGACGGTCTATTTACTAAGAATCACAACCTCAAGAATAAAAAATATTTATATAACAAATATATAATATCACATCCATTCTCATGTATAACTCAAAACATGCATAAGATCTAAAGAATGTCACTTTCTATGTAATTAAATCATTCAAGAAGAAGAGAAATTTATCTTGATTATCTATTTATACTTATAGATAGAACACAACCTAGCTCATGATACCAATTGTTTGAAAAACGAGTTTGGAAAATGTAGCGGAAAATAAATTTAGAGAAAAACTAGAGTTTTAAAATTTTTCCAAAATAATATATTGGTTGTGATATCTAAAGTAATAAACACTTAATCAAAATTGTACCTTTTCGATTCGTCTAAGATGAGTGCTTCAACTAAGTAGTCTTCTTTACTAACCTCAAGCTCACGTCTACCGAGTGTGGGCTCTCTTCAAATCAGAAAATTTTTCATAAAAATTACTAGTGGGGTAATTTTGTAATTTCCCTAAACATTTAGGTTAAGTTGTAAATCAGAAAAATATCTCTTGAATTTTTTTGGAATAATCTCTTTAGAGAATTTTCTTTGTATAACTTTCTCTTGAATTCAAGTGTGTGTAAATAATGACCCAAGACTCTCTTTATATAGGGAGAGTTTAGAGAGTTTAACTATGATAAAACTTAATCACTTTAATATTAAATTTAACCTAATATTTATCAAATATTTGGTTAAATTTAATATTAAATCTTATGAAAATAACAGAATGTTATCTATGAGATAAACATTAAATTAAATTTAATATAAAGAAAATCATATTAATATTAAATTAACAAATTACTATTAAGATAAATATTTAATTTAATTTAATATTAAACTATTAAAAAATATTATTTTTGGAATAGCTAATTTGAAATCAAATTCTCTGGTAGACTCCCAATAGGATTGTAACTTTTCCACTGTTCAACCACTGATAACCAACTGTCGCCAGCCACCGGGAAGCCACTGTCGTAGCCACCGGCACTGCCATGTCTGGTGATGCAGGTGCGACACCCTTACGGCACCTTGAGGCAATAACACCTCAAAATATGACCTAGCAATTTCGAGGGAATTTTAGGAATTTTGGCCTATATGAACTCGAAATTTCATAAGGTTGGTCTTCGAGATAATGGCTTTCATAAAGTTAAGCCAATTTCTGAAAGTGAGTTTTAAATATCTTTAATTTTTGGAAAATGACTAAATTGTAACAGGGTTAAAACTGAGAGTTTTTATGAAGCAAATTGCCTAGAATTTTAAAACCAACCTATCCCTGCTTGTTTAATGAAAAAGCTTTGCTCTCTTCTTGCTTGTGCAATTTTTGCTCTCTCGAGTCCTCTTCATCGATTTTGGTTGTTAAATATTCTCCCTTTTGATTTATGTCAATTCTCAAGCCATTTATCTTCAAAATGTTTCAATAAAACACCCAAAAATCTCACCAATTTCATCATCTTCCTTAAGTGTGGGTTTCTTGAATTTGTGTCAAAAACTATGTTTTTCTTCTGTCAAAGGTAATGAATCATCTTCCTATTAGTTTTAAATGTTATTTAGTTCTTTAAATTAAATTTTTAGCCATTAAAATGATGTTTTAAATAAAAGCCAAAAAATGGGTCTTTAATGGTGAATTTCAAGTTTGTGGATAAAAACTTGGTTTTAAAGTGTTTTTCAATTAGTTTTAACCTATTTAGAAGCTTTCTAAAGTAACTTTGAATTTTTGTTAATAATTTCTCGGGTTTTAATGAATTTTTGTTGTTATGGCCAAAACTTATCGAAAATTTTTGATACCTTAAAACGTGTAGTTTTGTACAGTTCAAGGTTTTGGAATTAGTCATAGACGAATATGAAGATGAATGGAAGTTTTTTTGTATAAAAATATTAATTGTAGACCGAGTTATTCGAGTTTTAAGTTTTTCATGCTAAAAGGTTTAGTTATATGATAATGTAGTTTACGCTTGTATTTCGATTGGTTTAAGTGAGTCATTGGCTATTACTTGATAGTGTATCGTGTGGTTGTTGTGTGTGAAGCCTTGGATTCATTAGAGCCTACTATTTGTTGAAAGAAGAGCTAGTTCAAGCTCTCAAATTTTGGCAAAATTTGATAATCGGTGAGTGTTCTAGAATCACTACTCGTAGATGATTCATTATGTATTTTGGAATTTAGAGGTAGCCTAAACAGCTACTCTAAATTCCAAGTGTAATATTTCTCGCACTTATGATTAAATATGAAATATGTTTGTTTGTGAAATTGTGAAATCATGAATATATATGAGATGCTATAATATATGCTATGAGCTTATGTTGACTTTTGTGAAAGTGACTATGAGAGTATGTTATTCATGCCATGTGACAGTAAATATGAGGGTATGTTCTCATGCTATATGTCAGAGATTACATTGTGTTAATAATGTGAATATGCAGTGAATATGTATAGAAAATTGGTAAGTAAATATGTGATATTAATATGAATATTTTGGCCTTATGACCTAATGAGACTGTTGGATATAGTTGGCATGTTATAGGATTGTGAGTACTTATTTATATGTGTTGTGATATATAGGGCGTTGAGGTCTAGTGACCATTTTGGAGAGATAAGGGAATGTGAGCCAAGCTTCAAATTATCATACACTGTGACTAAATGTGATTGTATGTAATTATATGTGCTTATATGTGATTGATATGTGTCGGAATATATATGCCTAAACATTCATATAAATAATGTGTAAAAGAATGCATGGAATATGACTAAATATGTGAATTATGACACTTAGTTAATGACGTTTTGGGAATATGTTGTATGTTGTTTGGTTGATGCATGACGACATGTTTGCGTAGTGGTTGTTCAGGCATTCGCTGAACTTGTTAAGCTCACCCACTCCATTTTATCCTTTGACGAGTAGTTGTGTTCCCGGTGTGAGCAGTGTGGTCGTCAAGAGATTGATCCAAGCTACTCTTTATTCATTATAGTAAGTGTTTTGCTTATTATAGTTCTAGGGAATAAAAAGGCAACGTGTTAGACATTTATATTGGATTGTTAAGATGTATTTGGGATCATTTGCATAATATGTATATTTGGAAGCATGTGGACTTGGATATGGTATTTGGACTATTGTTTTAGATATTTTCATGCTTATATGACTAGGTGAATGAAGCGTGACGTTTAGGGATTAAGTTTGAATGATTTAAATGCTTTTATATACTGATTTTTTGTTACTTGAAGTAGAGGTGTCGATATTAGGGCTTCTAAAATGATACCTTTGTATTCTCGAAAGTTCAGGGAATCAGAATACCAATTTGGTATCGATACCTTGGCCCGAATATCGATACTCGAGGTGTAATTATCGATATCTTATGAAAGGTACTGATATTTTTCGATGTTTTGAAATTTGGCGAGAAACTGAATGCTAGTTTGGTATTGATTTTCCAGGCAGTATTGATACCATTTAAAGGAAATATTGATACCATAGAGGCAGTATCGATACCTATGTAACATTTTTGGGAAAATTTGATAAGTGGTCCTAATGAATGGTTAACCTATGTTATGCTATTTTATGAATTCTTAGCATGGTTTATCAACATAAGGTGAATGTATGTATAATTCATGGTAATGCTATGTTAATATTAATTGGAAAAAAAAGATGCATGAGAAATAACATGTTGTTTTAGATGAAAAAGTATTGAGACAGTGGTGTGGCATCTCAATATTCGGCTTGGCATCCAGGCCAGGTATGAGGTGTTATAGAGCCAGTTCAGTTGCTGACAGTTCAGTCGGGTCAATGACGACCCGACCTGTCCGGTGTAGCCAGCAGTTGGACCTTTGGCCCAATTTCACATACCGAGCCCGGTTTGACCAGATTTTGGGTCTTGGTCTTAGTGTTAGCTCCCGTGCTTAATTTACGATCTCAGGTCTAATTTTTAAGTTCAATTACCCATTGGGTCAATTGTCTGACTTGAAAATTAACTTCTAAAAATATCATATTAATTTTAATTGATTTGATTAATTTTCAAAATTAATTTTTCCAAAAATCACTTACATTTTCTAAATTAAATTTTCAAGAAAACTCTTATGACTACCTAATTTAATTTCGCATCAAATAAATTGACTCAATTAAATTATTCCCAAAGTCATAGAATTTTTTTGATTCAAATGCAATCCGATCGAGCTTTTATTGAGCTAGCGGATGGACCAATTGGGTATATACAATTAGGCTCTAGTGATTGCAATTATTTCCAGAAGCATCATTTTGATAATTCGCAATTACTTAATCATGGATTCAATCCACAAGAAGTTCCATGATTGAAAACTCCTTATTGTATACTCTTTACGAAAGCAATTCATCCAACTTCTTTGTCCAATGACCTTGTCATATGTGTGTTACCCTCATATGATATCATTGATTCCTTTGAGTTAAATTCGTTCACTCAATACTATTATATTTTATCTCATTTTTACAATTTTATCTTCTTAATGATTAATATGATCACTGTCAACATATGACTGTGATAAATTACTCGTTCGAGAACAAGCAACCTATGTCCATGTTCTATATTTATCAATCCTTACAATGCTAATGAGAGGATATCATTAACTCTTCAATCGAGCTATGGATTCCACTGTTGCTAGTAAAGCCATGCCATACACAAGTCATGTACCCAACATACCGACTATGGGCTCGTTCATCTTTAGAGCATAAGCCTTCACTTATATCAAAGCACATAAGTTGCATACGTATGGTTAGTGACTAACTCAGGATTTAGGTAAATCACACCATGAACGTCACAAGTGAATTAATTCACAAACGGATTTAGAATTAATTCATCTTGGGTCTAGTCCAATATACCATTCTACCAATGAATATGTTTATGTCTCTACTCATGGAGTCAACTGCTCCGATAGACAAGACTAGTCATCTCTCCAATTGGAATTGTAGACGACATAATAATCTTTATCAATATTTAAATCAAATGCTCACTTTGATTCTTTTACAGGATTATGGACTCGTTTAGATTATCTACTGAAATAAGTTGTCTTTCTCACAATGTAAATGTTCTTTATAATGCCACTTATCTTCAGTTTGAACTTTAGACAATCAATGAGATAATATTCGCTTGTCACAATTTCGCTATGCATGCAAAATATAAAAGACAAAAAATAAAAAAGACAGAATAGTGAAATGTGAAATTAACTTTATTTATTTATTCATCGTTTAAATAAATAAAAAACAGTTACATGTTTACTACAATATGGGCACATTTCCCAATAGCCCAATAGTCTAACATTATCTCTCCAATTTTTTGAGCCCCCCAATAGTGTTGGGTACTCCCACATATCTAAGGAACCAACATGATGGTGGTGCCCGATTGATCCAGATGGTGGTTGATGGTGTCCGACGGTCCAGCCCACCCCTCGACCAACTTACCGAGGGTGTCTGACGATCTAGCACCACCTCTCTAGCCAACTTGCTAAAAGTGTCTGATGGTCTGGCGTTATCCCTCTACTTTTTTTATCCTGATGATTCCTGATGGTGCTCGGTGCTTTCGCATCAATAAGGGCCTAAATTATTGATGGTGTTGAATACTCTTGCATATACAAGGGCCCTAGGTGCCGATAGTGTTCGATGCTCCCGTACATCTAAGGTACCAACATGTTGATAATTCCCGATAGGGCCCAATGGTGTTCAATGGTGTCTAACGGTCTAGCAATACCCTTCTGGGCAACTTGCTAAGGGTGCCTAATGATCTGGCATTACCCATTCACTTTTTTGGGCCTGACATTTGCCGATGGTGCGCAATGCCTCCTACACCAACAAAGGTCTGAATTACTAATGGTGTCAGATGGTTACCATGTTACTCGATTGTGTCTGACAATCCGACACCACCCCTTCGACCAACTTACCAAGAGTGTTCGGTAGTTCGCCACCACCCCTCTAACTAACATGTTGATGGTGTATGATAGTCTGGCATTACCCCTTCACTTTTTTAAGCCTGACGTTTCCCAATGGTGTTTAATGCCTCCAAACCAACATGGGCCTAAATTGCCGATGGTGCTCGATGGTGTCTAACAATCTGGCAACACTTCTTCGACCAACTTTTTAGGGGTGTCGGATGATTCAACAACATCTCTTTGGCCAAACTTGGTGATAGTGCCCGATGGTCTTGCATTACCTCTCTATTTTTTTGTGCATAACGTTTCCCGTTAAAGCTTGATGATGCTCGATGCTCATGCTCTAAAAAGAGTCTAAATTACTAATAGTGCTCGATGCTCCCGCGTATATAAGGGCCCCAAGTGCCGGTGGTGCTTGATGTTCCCGCACATCCAAGGCACTAACATGCCAATGTTTTTCGATAGGGCCTGATGGTGTTCAATTATTCCAGGTGGTGCTAGATAGTGTCCGATAGTCAGGTACCACTCCTCCGACCAAATTGTTGAAGGTGCCTAAAGGTCTGACACCACCACTTTGGCCAACTTGCTGATGGTGCCTTACAGTCTAGCATTACCCATTTACTTTTTTGAGATCGATGTTGCCAATGGTGCTCTATGCTTCTGCACCAATAAGGGCTTAAATTTTCGATGGTGCTTGATACTCTTACATATAAAAAGGTCCTAAGTGTCGATAGTTCTTGATTCTTCCACTCATCCGATGCACCAATGTGCCAATGCTCTCAAAAGTGCCCAGTAGTGTCTGATGGTGCTCAATGGTGTTCGATAGCCTGGCACTACCCCTTCGGCCAACATGTCAATGGTGCCAAACGGTTTAGCACCACAACTCTGGCAAACTTCTAATGGTGTCTGATGATCCGATAGCACTCCCTCAGCTAACATACCGATGGTGTCTGATGGTCCGACATTACCCCTATACTTTTTTGAACCTGATATTTCTCGATTGTACTCAATGGTCTTGCACTAACAGGGGCCTAAATTACCGATGTTGCTCGTGACTCCCGCACATAGAAGGGCCCTAGTGCCGATGACTTTTAATTTTCTCGTACATCTATTGCACCAACATGTTTGTACTTTTCGATATTGCCCAATGATGCCTGATAGTGCTCGATGGTGTTTGACGGTTTGGCACCACCCCTTGACCAACTTAGCGAGGGTGCCCAACAGTCCAACACCATAACTCTGGCCAACTTCCAATGGTGTTCGACAGTTGGGCACCACTCTTCCAGCCAATTTACCGATAGTGCCTGACGGTTTGCTATTACCCCACCACTTTTTTGAGCATAACATTTTTAGGTGTTGTTTGATGGTCCCACACCAACTTGTACCTAAATTTCCGATGGTACTCGATGCTCGTGCATATACAAGCGCCTAAGTTTCGACGGTGCTCGATTTTTCTACACATTAAAGGCACCAATGTGCTGATGATTCTCGATCGGGCATAATGGTGTCTGACGGTCTAGCAGCACCCCTCCGACCAACTTCCTGAGGGTGCTTGTAGGTCTAGCACAACCCCTATTACCAACTTCCCGAAGGTGCCTAATGGTCCAGCATTACCCTTTCATTATTTTGGACCCGATGTTTCTTGATGGTGTTTAATGCTCCGACATTAACATGGGCCCAAATTACAGATGGTGCTTGATGCTCCCACATATTCAAGGCACTAAAGTGTTGGTGCTACCCAATGGTGTCCGATGGTCCGACACCTCCCCTCCAGCCAACTTGCCGATGATGCCTGATGATTTAGCATTTCTCTTTTATTTTTTTAGTCAAACGTTTTGCGATGGTGCTCAATACTCCCACACAGGCAGGTGCCTAAATTGTCGATAGTTCTCGGTGCTTTCACATATACAAGGGCCTCAAGTGTTGATAGTGCTCGATGCTCCCACGCATATAAGGTAACAAAGTGTCGATGCTTCTCAATGGTGTTCAATGGTGTCCGACGGTCCGACACCACATTGCCATCCAATGTTCTATAGTACTCGATGGTCTGACACCACCTCTTTGGGAAACTTGTTGATGGTGTTCGACGATTTGACATTACCTCTCTGCTTTTTTGAGCTTGACATTGTCCGATAATGATCAATGCTCCCACACCAATAAATTATCGATGGTGCTTGATTCTCCTAGACATTCAAAGTACCAATGTGTTTATGCTTCATGATAGTGCCCAATTGTGCTCATGGTGTTCGATGGTCCCCTTCAGCCAACTTGTCGATAGCACTCGATGGTTCGACAACATAATTCTGACAAACTTCTAATAGTGTTTGACAGTCCGGCACCACTTTCTTAGCCAACATGTCGATGATGCTCGACGGTTTGGCATTACCTCTATGCTTTTTTGAGCCTGACATTTCTTGATGGTGTCGATGGTCCCGCACCAAAAAAGGCCTAAATTTTCGATGTTGCTTGAGGCTCCTACACATACAAAGGCCCCAGGTGTCGATGGTGTTTGATTCTCTCACATATTCATTACACCAATATTTTAGTGCTTCCCGATAATGCCTAATGGTACCCGATGGAACTCGATGGTGTTTGACGGTCTAGCACCACCGCTCCAACCAACTTGTTGATAGTGCCCGACAGTCTAACACCGCCTCTCCAGCCAATTTGTCAATAGTGCCAGACGTTCGGCATTACCCTTCCATTTTTTTGAGCCTGACGTTTCCCAATGGTGCTCAATGGTCCCACACTAACAAGGGCTCTAGGTACCGTTAGTACTCAATAATCCCAAAAATCAAAGGCACTAACATGCTAATACTTTTTAATAGTACCTGATGATTCTCAGTGGTGTCTAACAGTCCGGCACCACCCCTCCGACAAACTTCTGATGATGTTCGATGGTTTGAAACCATCCTTCCGGCCAACTTATCGATGGTGCCCCACAGTCTGGCATTACCCCTCCGATTGTTTGAGCCTGACATTCCTGATGGTGCTCGATGTTCCCGCACTAACAGGTATATAAATTGCTAATGGTGCTCGATGCTCCCGCACATTTAAGGAACAAATGTGACAATGGTGCTCGATGGTGTCCAATAGTCTGACACCACCCATCCGACCAACTTGCCGAGGGTGCCTGACAGTCTAGCACAACCCTACCGACCAACTTGTCGATGGTGTCCGATAGTCCGACATTATCCCTCCGCTTTTTTTAACTTGACATTTCTCAATGATGTTCGATGTTGCCGCACCTACAAGGGAAAAAATTGCCAATAGTGCTCGATGCTCCTGTACATCCAAGGCACTAAAGTGTTGGTGCTTCCTAATGAGGCCCGATGGTTATCGATAGTATCTAAAGGTCCAACACCACCCCTCTGGCCAACTTGCCGAAGGTGTACAACAGTTTGACACCACTCCTCCAACCAACTTCCGATGGTGTTCAATGGTTCGGCACCACCCATCCAACCAACTTGTCGATGGTGCCCAATAGTCTAGAATTTCTCTTCTATTTTTTTGAGCCCAACGTTTTGTGATGGTGCTCTATGCTCCTGCACCAACAGGGGCCCAAATTACCTATAGTGCTCAATGTTTCTACAAAACAAAGGCAACAAAGTGCCACAGTCCAGCACCACCCATCCGGCCAACTTATCGATGGTGCTCGACAGTCCAACACTACCCTTCTACTTTTTTAGCACGATATTTCTCAATGGTGCTCGATGTTGCCACACCAACAAGAGCTAAAATTATTGATGGTGCTTGATGCTCCCATACATTTAAGGCACCAAAGTACTGATGCTTGCTGATAGGGCCCGATGGTTCTCGATGGTGTTCGAAGGTCCAGCACCACCCCTCTGGCCAACTTGCCAATGGTCCATAACCGTCTGACACCACCCCTTCGGCCAACTTGCTGATGGTGCTCGACAGTCCGGCATTTCCTCTCTATTTCCCCTCTACTTTATATTTAAATTATTATCTTTTCATTAACTACAAATAAAAAAATTACTTTAGTTATAAATATAAAAATAATTGTGAGCTTTGAGAACCTTGTAAATTGATTTAAATGCATGATATTCTTTATTATATTATTACATTGACATTAGGATACAATTTTATTTTTATTATTAATTTCGAATATTAAAATTTATTTTATTAAAGATGAAATTACACATATGCTAGCTAAGTTATACTTTGACAGGTATTTTAATAATATGAAACTAAGACTTGCCAATACAATAAACACTAACTTGAAATAATTTTTTTCATTTAATTAGAGGGTAAATATGTTAGAATTTCAATTATTTTAGATAAAAGGAAAAAAAATTATAAACACTAACATGAAATTATTTCTTTTATAATTAATTAAATATTATAAATGTGATAAAAAAGAAGAAGAAGAAGAAGAAGAAATACTCAAGAGTATAGCGTGGCTGATTTGTAGTAAAGTAATAATAATAGAAAAAGTAAAATCTTTGTGGGACGGAAAAGCCATGGGGGAAAGAAAAAAGAAATTGAAAAAGACACGACACAAGTGACGAGCGAGTTGAGTTGTTTTAATGCGCAGAAGCCGCGAAAGCCAACTACTAACTACCAAACACGGAAACCCCCCAACCTATGAGAGGACTCATTCAGGTTTTTAGAATGGGGACACAGCCTTTTTCAAATCTAAACAAATAAATATTTTCTCTTCTCTTTCTTCTGCTTACATCCGTGGAAGCAGTCCAGAGAAAGAGAATATATAAATTAAAAAACAAAAAGGAATTCCTCCCTTCCAAGACTCGGAAAGTCTGATCACCATCAAATTCAATCCAACCATCTCTCATCTTTCGCCGCCCACTGCAGACATATCTTCGGTGGTTCCTATCAGTAGTAAGTTGGGCGTCTTTTCTTCCTTTCACTCCAGATTTTAAGCTTCATGATATATGCCCACTTGTTTCTAATTTGCTATTTACTTTCTTAACATTGGAAGATCCATTACATATTTGATTAGATAGATAGATGATGCCATGTTTCTGTTGATGTCTAATCGAATCGAATATATCTTTCCTTATTAATTATTATTTCCTTTGCCCTTAATTCCTTCCTTAATCCCTGAATCTTATTGTTAGGTCAATACCAACGAGTTTCCTTAAATAAATTATCATATACAGGTAGATTGCTTAGAAAAATGATGTATTAATTAAATTTTATTAAGAAAAGAATCCAATTACAATCTTGACCTATCACTTGCATGGATACTTTTTGTGTTTCTTGCTTGTTAATTTTCTCCGCTCAGTCCTTCATAATGTCACTACAATGTGATCATAATTGAATGAAAACCGACGATCAAACATATTACGTCTTTACTAACACATGTAAGAATGGTTTTCATTCTGTGAAGATTCTTTCTCTGGTACTTTAGCATTCAGCACCTGTTTTAGTTGAGTCTTATATCGAGGACTAGTTCTCCATTTCGGCTTGTGTTACACTATGAGGAATGGAGCACAACACGTGGGTGAATGTTCTAGCTCAACCTCTTGGAGCAGTCATCAGGATACTGAGGATGACCAGATGATTGCTGTTGTGTTATCAGAAGAATTTTCCAAGTTAGATGGCGCTGTTGCTAGACGCCTTTCTGGTCTTGCACCAGTTCCTGTATGCAGTCCCACTTTCCCCTTCTTTTTTTCTTTTTTCTTGTTGATTTAATTTATTTCCGTCAACTTCTGAAGTTTCCCTTTTTCTTTTTCTTTTCCATGGATCTGTCTATCTTAGCTTTAACTGAATTCATTTTAAATAAATTTCAGTAGGTTTTATTTTGTCCCCCCTCATTCCCCCTTAAATTCAAAGAAAAAAACCTCTTCACAGTTCTCATTTAGTATTCATTACATCTGAGAAACGATGCATTTGATGCTCTCCTGTTTTATCATCATTAATCCGTTCTGCTTCTTCACGGGGCCATTACTGAGATTTTTTTTCCCAATGAAGTTTTTATGGCATTGTCAACTTTGTCTGATCCTCACAGTTCTTGCTGATTACATTAATTTTGTTGCTGCTACCTTTAATTGATATTTAGTGATAATTATTCTCTTTTAAATGAATAATACTTGAAATTTCAGCATGTCCCACACATAAACTCCTATATTCCCAGCCTACATGATGCAAGTTTGGATCACCAACGTCTTCTAGAGAGGTATGTCTTATGCTTAACAGTTCCAAAAGCATGGATTTAAACGCTTCTTAATATTCTTCCAAGCTTCATTCATTTGGAAGATGTTTAGAAATATCATGGATATACATATCCATGTAGCATTGTTGATAAAAATTGGAAGACGCCTTGGTTTGTATACTTTGTATGTATTGATAAATCTGAAGAATTTAACTGATTTAGTGAACTGGTCCTACATTTTAATCATTTATCCATTTATAAATCAACTATAATACTGCATTTTACCTCCTGCTTTTGCTTTATAGTAGTTTCCTTTTCATATAGTAGTAGTATCAACCAAATGGAATCTAAATGTTTATATGAAAGGAATCATTTAGATGAGTAAAGAATGTTATAGTGAGAAATTACGTCAAAACAACATACTAGTTAAGTCATGTTCTTCAGAGTAACACTTTAATTTATATCTCTCCACTGCTTTGAAAAATCTTCCTTATTTGATGTACTGAATTTCTTACTCTCTTGATACAATAGGTGGAGATGAATTCACTCTTTTTTTCCATGTAGATGTTACTATGCTAGTATATCTTAGAGAGAGATCTGATATGTAAGATAAATCTATCCCTGAATTCTTGCATGCTCCTCGCTCAGTAGTCTACTGGCTAGCCTTTTCTCCTTTTCTTTAATATTTGCTTTTATTCACTGAAGCCTGTGAGTTTATCCCTTACAGAGAGCTCAAAATAATATGGTCTATGCTTACCTCAGT
This sequence comes from Gossypium hirsutum, assembly GCF_007990345.1. NCBI lineage: Eukaryota > Viridiplantae > Streptophyta > Magnoliopsida > Malvales > Malvaceae > Gossypium > Gossypium hirsutum. Next base: position 59,378,870 of record NC_053443.1, read on the forward strand.
GACCTAGGTCTGCAACAAGACATTTGTCTCTTAAATTGACAGTTCACAAATCTTTTTATGTGTCAGTACGTGTGTCTATGTACAACCATTTCTAAGCATGCACAGCTGTTTGCATGCGACTCATAAATATTTCATATTGATGGAGGAAATATTAAGGTTCACGCAACATCAGAAGTAGGCACAAATGACTCTTCTGTTAGTTGTTTTCTTTAAGCTAGCTTATGCAATATGTTTCTTTGAGTAAGGTTGTAACTACTGCATACTTTTGTTCTTTCTTGGACCTTTAACTTTCAAGCCTCAATGCTTTTTCCTTATGTCCAATGGACATCTTGAAGCTTTACCTCTTCTTTCTTTCTTTTAGAATATGATTGAGAAACTTGTGATTAGGCTCATGTTAGAATGTCTTTGTTTAGAGATTTCTGGACTTCTATATATGTCTTGAATAAAATTATTTAGTAAATCCCTCATTTTTCTCAGGCTTCATGTTTATGGTCTATATGAAGTGAAGGTCTCTGGTGATGGGAACTGTCAGGTACAGTAATACCAAATAATGGTTGAAGTTAATCTATCTCTCTCTGATACTTTCACCTCATTGTCATAGTCAGGCTTTATAAATCATGCCTCCTTGCTTTGCAGTTTCGTGCACTTTCAGATCAGATGTACAGGTCCCCTGAGTATCACAAGCATGTCCGGAAAGATATTGTTAAACAGGTACAGTGTCTTTTTGGCATGAACAGTGGATTGGATGTAGATATTTGATGTGAAACTAAATAAAAGGCCCTTAAATTTATAAGTGTTTAGATGGTGTTTAGTTCAAAATCGAAGATGATATATATACTAGTTTCATAGCCTATTTACCTATAGTCCCAGAAAAAAATAGTATAAAGCCCAGTTTTAACATCTTTTTATCAATTGAATATATCTCCATATTGTCTCTTTTAACTGTTGTCTCTGCTAAGAGTACCACTTTTCTTCTTAGTGTTCCCCTGATTATCTACTTTGGCAGTGGCTGTCTCCTCGAGAATTATGGCAAAATGTTTTTTGCCGCAATTTCTTCCAGCTCCTTCCTCTTGTCTCTAAACCATAGCCATAGTGAAATTTTACCTCTTCTTTAATTTTCTACCATTCAAATTGAAGAAATTTAGCACCTTTAACTTTTATTAGTGTCAAACTACCACTATGAACTATTAAAGTTATGCAAAATTATCTTGGAAGTGATGGCACCTGCCCCAACTCAGTATAAAGACATTTAGCCACTGACAGCATACAAGCTCTTGTTGCTGACATTCCTTCTTTTCCATATATTAACAATCAATATTATCCCTATTTTTGTATTTTTCTTTTTTGAACTTATATGGTCAATTTAAAGTTTGCTAACTGAATTCTCTGAAAAATAAATTGGAATTTTAGGTTTGTGGAAGGTATTCTAAAGGCAGGATGAAAAGAAATATTAATTAATTTTAAATGATTACTTATTTTTCTTTTCTTTTTTCTTTTCCATATTCCAGCTTAAAGACAACCGTAACTTGTATGAAGGATATGTTCCAATGAAATACAAGCGATATTGCAAGAAAATGGCAAAGTATGTTGCTTCATTAAGGGTCTTTACACTCTCTGCTTTGACGTGACAAGTGTTACTTGAACTGATACTTCTGTTTTAGAGTTTAGTTTAACTTTATTTTTGGCTCACAGTGAAGGTTTTAAATTCTAATTAACCTTATTGTGTAGATCTGGAGAGTGGGGGGACCATGTTACCTTACAAGCAGCTTCTGATAAGGTTGTCTTCGTAAAAACTATCGTAAATTCCTGCCTCTTTTTATCTTACTCTTCTATTAGGTAATCATCATATTCGTGTTTTGTATCATATCATTCAGCTGTCAGTTTCTGTTGCATCTCTCTCATTTATTATCTTTAACCCTCCATGCACAATATAATGGGTTTGGTTCCCATCCATTACTTTTATGTCCATTATTATCCAATACAACTTTAATCACCATTTAAATGGTAATGATTTGTATATTAAAAAGCAATGGATGAAAAAGTATTGGATAGGATCCCAACCCCAGTATAATACATTGGAAATCAGCATGCAGATGGTTTAAATACTATTCCAAATCAGCATGCAGATGGTGTAAATACTATTTCAACTGAAGTATTTTGTTATGCAAATATCTCAGATATCATTGAATGACATTTTTTTGTGACTTCTCCAGTGAAACTTCTGTTCATTTGCCTAGTTTCATCTATATTTTGTAATTTAGCCTTTAACGTATCTAAATGTTCATATATATATATATATATATATATTTATATATGTTTATATTAGATGTTGACTTTTTTGTTGGTTTTTTGAAATATCTGATAATGATGATATGGTTGTGATAATATTGTTAGAAATGTCTGAAGAGTTTATCCTTTCTTTTCTTTTTTCTTAATTTTTTCTAAAAAAATTTCCTAATTAAGTATTGTGAATGTGTTCTGAGGTTGCAATATCCCAAGTAAAATGCCTCAATATCAGTGTGTAATATGTGCTATTTGCGTATTTGCAGTTTGCAGCAAAGATATGCCTTTTGACATCATTCAGAGATACTTGCTTTATTGAAATTATGCCACAAAGCCAGCCTCCTAAACATGGTAAGAATGGAAATTTTTTTTTTTTAAATAGGAAAACACTGTTGTCATTCCCTGTAACATTTTTTAAAAATGTATTTATTCAGCATCCCTCAATTCACTGTTATCGGTGTGTGTTTTACATGGGTGCATACTTTAGCGTGCTTGAAGGTCAAGGTCCGAAATCTGCAGCCTACTGCCCGTCTTCCCATTTTCCTAAAAATAATCCTGCTTGCACATGAGTCTTACTTCACAAATAATTTTTTTTGGTTGTCTCAAGTTGAGAGTGCTCAATAAACTTACTGACTTGTAAGACTGGCTTTTCATTCTTCCATCCTAGGACCTGATGGCATTCCTTGTGCCACAGCTTTTTCTATTTCCTAATCCCTTTAACATAAAGCTTGCTATGGAATCTCTTAAAAAATAAGCATTTTATTCAACCAAACTGTTTGGTTTTCGGTTAAATTGAATTTGTTTCTCATATCCTCCCACTTGGACTGCATTTATATTTTAACAAGAAACGTGCTGTACTGATTGCTTAGGTTCAAAAATCTGTTTGATATCCAAGAATGCATCCTTACAGTTTTCATCCTTTCTGTCTTAATTAATGCAGAACTGTGGTTGAGTTTCTGGTCTGAGGTACACTACAATTCACTATATGAGATCCAAGGTTAGGGTGAAAACATGATTTTAGGTTGAGCCTAAATGGGTTTTGGATATTCAAGCACAAAATGTTCTAACGTCTTTGTTCCAGGTGCCCCAATTCAGAAGCCAAAGAAGAAACATTGGTTGTTTTAATCAGCAGGATGTTGGGGAGGCTATAGCTCTTGTGCTGCTGAAAGATTAGTACTGTGTACACTATGCTAAATATTTTATTAACTGATGGTAGTAAGGTTTTGGTGTTTATTACTTTAAAGATGTATGGTGCTTTTGAGATTGAGATGCACCAGGTTACTTTTTTCCTCCTCCCCCCCTCCCCCCTTCCCTCTTTTTGAAATATATATATGATTATTCTTCTGTGAGGCAGATTATATTTTTCTTTTCTCTCTGTAACAAAACAATTTATCAATTACAACCTAACTGTAATACACCAAAAAACAGAATACACCAAACCAGGCCACCACCTACTAGGAAACTACCGCCAACCAGTGGACTAACTCTCTCGCCAAGCACTATCCTTTGCAAGTGAATCAGCCAAGGAATTTGCACATGCACATAACTCGGAAGAGGTCCAGAAATCTTCAAGGTCTCTATGCAGGTCGGCTACACCAGGAAACGGTCACTTCAGAGTTAGACTCAACAACCAAATGAGCCTTTCCTTTCCAAAAAGTCTGTCGAAAACCTCCAATGCAGCCTTAATGGCAATGGTTTCACTAACAGCAGGATCCAATGAAAAAGCAGGAACAAAAAATAATGTAAGAACTTGACCTTTATCGTCCCTAAGCACTCCCCCAAACCCTGCAATTCCAACAGACCTAACAACAGAAGCATCGTTGTTAAATTTCACACATTCCTGCAGTGAAACCATCCTTACCCTTTCAAAGTTGCAGTGTTAAACGTGTTTGTCAATGTCTGCCTATTCTTGGTTTACCCTCAAAAAGAGGAAAGGGTAAAAAGGATGAAAGGCGAGGGAGGGGAAGTTGTATTTGTACACTGTTCGAGGGCTGTGAGAGTTTCACCTCGCATAAAATGATAGGCATATAATTTTATGAGCTAGAGAGACTAAAGCCGATAGAAAAGCATCCATATTCGGAAGATGAAAAGCTTTATTCTTATTATTATCACTAATCTCAAATAAGGATTAAATTAATTAGGTTTATAGCATATGAATTAAACTGTTTTTTTTTTATTATACTCCATATGCTTCAACCAAGAAATAGCATATATAGCATGGAGGAAGGCCATCAAAGTGCAAGCACGATTTTTATTGCATACAGTCCACGTTAAAATTATACATTCTTGATGAAAGCCGAAAAGAAATGAGGTGAGCAAAAATTAACCATATCACACTGCAGACAAGTATTTCGAATCACTTCCAGTTGTTGGCAACAATGTCAGCCAAGTCTACAACTCTTTGAGAGTAACCCCACTCATTGTCGTACCAAGCAATCACCTTAACCATGTCGTCTCCCATGACCATGGTGAGTGATGCATCAACGGTGGAGGACACATCAGAGCACCTGAAATCAACTGAGACAAGGGGTTCATCGCATACAGAAAGGATACCCTTAAGCTCCTTCTCTGCACTTTCTCTGAAAGCAGCATTCACCTCTTCAGCGAAGGTCTTCTTTGAGACCTGGACAACTAAGTCAACGACCGAGACATTTGGTGTTGGTACACGCAAGGCAATGCCATTTAGTTTGCCTTTGAGAGTAGGGAGTACAAGGGCCACAGCCTTCGCTGCACCAGTTGAAGTCGGAACAATGTTGAGAGCTGCAGCTCTAGCACGCCTGAGGTCGCGGTGGCTAGCATCGAGTAATCGTTGGTCACCAGTATATGAATGAGTTGTAGTCATTGTGCCCTTGATTATACCTGCCATATATTATGTTAGTTCTGTATTATCGCATGCCTACATGTTCTGTTCGTAACTATTAAACTGTCAGAAGGTTGCCTAGCCTTGGAATCTTTGACTAGGCACTAGGTGTATAACTAGAAAAGCGCCATTCTTCTAAATAGGCATATCAGTACTATATCTACTTAACATACGTACGTACCACTTGATTCGAACCATTTTAAGAAGTGCGAATTAAAAAACCGAGGCAAACTAAGAAATTTGTAGGCACGGGGACAATCTGGTCAAAGGAGTTACCAAATTTCTGGTCCAGAACCTTGACAAAGGGAGCAAGGCAATTGGTGGTGCAAGAAGCATTACTGATTATGGGCTCATCTGGGTTGTATATGTCAGCATTAACTCCGACAACATAGGTCGGGATATCACCCTTTCCTGGGGCAGTTATGAGCACTTTCTTCGCTCCTGCTTGGATGTGCTTTCCTGCACCATCTCTATCGACGAACACACCAGTTCCTTCGATCACCAGGTCTATCCCTAAGTCTCTGCATCAACATTGTCATTTTGAATGATAACCAACAATTGTTTAGGAATTGTTAATTTATATGAAAATCTGAGGCATTTTATTGTGGAACTAGAGATATGAGAAACATAAATTCTTACTTCCATGGGAGGTTGACGGGGTTGCGGTCAGAAACGACCTTGATGACCTTGCCATCAACAGATATGGCGTTATCACCAACAGGCTTAACATCGGCTTCAAATATCCCAAGGGTAGAGTCATACTTGAGAAGGTGAGAAGCCTGCTTAACACCACCAGTGTCATTGATTGCAATGACATCAAGTGGGGAGTCCTTACGGCCGTGCCAGCACCTTAAAAAGTTCCTGCCAATCCTACCAAACCCATTAATAGCGACCTTTAGCTTTGCCTCTACCACGCCTTTCCGGTATCCACCATTATTGATTCCCAACTACAAACAAGATGCACATAAGTAAAAGGAACAAGGTAGTTCCAATTGTATTTTGAATGAATGATAGATTCAGCATATTTTTACATCTGCGAACCAGAATTGCAAGGCACATCATTCATAAACAAGATAAAGAGTTACATGCTCTTCAAGAAACCGTGTAGTGTAACACGTATAAAGAGACAATTGAAGATATTTTCAGTTCAGTTGTCCCTTTCGCTACTTGCAAGTCTGCTGAGGAATTTAAGGTCAAAGGACAGCCGTGAGCTTTGGCATTGTATTATATTATTAAGATGATTTCCGGTTCTTCACAACTATCACTAGTTATAAATAAACAACGCAAATGCTATAGGAAATAAATAGATATTGATCATTATATTGCGTGCGTGTGTGGCATCGTCAACTCTGCATTCTGCAGCAGAGAAAAAAGTTCTCTCTTCAGAGTTAAGGTAACAATATGACGGTGGGTGAAGCCTAGGATGAAGATGCTGAGAAAAAGCTGATAGATAGAGCTAGCGTCAAACTCACAGCAGAAGTCTGAAAAGCAATGACTGATTGAAAGTCATCCGAGGTTTTCCTGGCAAAGGTAAGGCTAGCTGAGTTGCGCAGACCTGAGAATTCCGCAAAACCCTTTGCATTTGCCTGGAAGAAAAAGAACGTTGATTTGATCAGTAAAAGGGATACGCAGCACTAGTTAATAAGACGAGCGACAATGAACCTGAAGGGTTGGTTTGGCTACAGAAACAGTAACCGACACCATTATGATCGTAGAGGAAGCTGCTTAAGAAGTGGTGCGTAGCAGAGGCACACAGGTTTTAGTTTTGATTAAGTACAAGTGCATAAGTGAGCGGTAAGTAATTGGTGGATGACTGAAACGAGAGGGTGAGATTACGGATAGCCTCTCCTTCAATGTATGGATGTGGTTTGACGTTTGAGCTTTCTTTTTCATAATTTCTTAGATATATTTTTCAACGTGTGGACTCTGTGGGCCTTTATGGAATACTGATCCCTGTGGCTATAAATCTATTTTAAACGCTCGTGAATTCCGTCACCAGAGCGGAAAGGAGACTCGAGTTTTTATACAGCACTGCCGGAAAGTTCTCATATTTTGGCTTAGTCATGATAAGGATTAAATGCTTACTCTAAGCTTAAACATTTCACTGCAGCATTTCTCATCTTGAGTGTAAAAGTGGCTGATTAAAGATTACTTTTTCTTACTTATTCAAATAAAAACTTTTGCAATTCAAAGTGGTCACCAAAATTTTATGGACCAATTCAAATAAAGGCTTTTGTTAGTCGTACAATTGCTCGCAAAATTCCTTAGTCTAAGAAAGTTTGGTCTTTAATCAACCATCATGAAAGATTTGGCCCTCACTCATTTAAGAGTTTAAAATCTTTAAGCCAAAATTGAGCATTTAGTTTACTTTAAATCCTAAACTCTAAATTTTAAGCCCTAAATCCAAAATTCTAAACATGATTTTATTTAAAATGTTTTGTAATCATTTGCCTATTTGTTTACAATTTTTTGTTGATAGATCAAGCTTGGAGATGGACCTTAGAGAAAGGTGAAATGAGTTAGAATATTATCAAGTTGCAAAACAAACGTGATGTTGGGAGCTTAAGTCAATACAATGGCTTTATTTAATAATGTAAGAGCTTAAAGTCACAATAACTAAAGTAAAATGGAGATTGTAACACCTCTAACCCGTATCTGTCGCAGGATTAAGGTTACAGAGCATTACCGTACAAACTGAACATTAAAACATACATTTCATACATTATCATAAACATGTTATAAAACAATCATTCACATACATATCGTCCCTAAATTGAGCCCTCGAGGCCTAGAAACACCTTAGAAACAATTCAAGACCAAATTGAAATCGTTTGGAAAGTTTATAAAAAAGTTGCAAATTTTAGACTACAAGGGTCACACGACTGTATAGCCAGGCCGTGTGCCTCACACGGTTGAGACACATGCCCGTGTCTCAGGTTGTGTAACCTTCGAACTAGGGACACACGGCCATGTCCCAGCCCATGTAACTCTCTGAGTAGGGTCACACGCCCATGTGTCAGGCCGTGTAACTCTCAAAATTGCCTGACATGCCCATGTATTAGGTAATGTAACTCACTGAATTGTATGCAAAATAACCTACAGGGGACACATGGTCGTGTCGTCAGGCCATGTGTCACACATGGCTAAGTCACACGCCCGTGTCTCAGGTCGCGTGGACATAAATTTGCTCAAAATCAAGCCAATTCCAACACCAACTCAAGCATAAACCTTAAGACCTTTTGTGCACAAAATCAAGGCATCAAAACCCTATCAAAACATACACATAATGACCAGTTCAAGAGTCCTAAAATCAATTAACCAATATGCGATTCAAGGCACCTAAAATGCAAACATCAAAACTTACCTAAACATGCATATTTGGTCACATTTCCATCATCAATTATAATTCAACTTCTATCAAATCATGCCACAAACATGACCATTAACACATCACTACAAACATACCATTTGAGCCATTCTACTCATGCCTCACAATTACCCAAAATGACACAATCCAACATGGTATCAAATGGTACCAACCAAGACAACTTGCACAAGTTATACATACCAATTCATCCATTAAATATTCAACTAAACACCATTACAAGTCCACCTATACATGCCACTATAACCTTGGCCAAAACATTAAAAAACTACCAATATTTATGTTGGATAGTGTGATAGATCTCCGACGAGCTTTTGATAATCTATAAAACATAGGAAAGAAACTACGTAAGCACATAATACTTAGTAAGTTCATAGAAAATGAAACATAACTTACCATTTCATTTATATAACAATAAGTATAAGCATAATGTATCTCAAACCACAAGCTTGGCACAAGCCTAAACATCATCATCAATACACAAGTTAGTGTATTTATACATAACTCATTTGGATTATCCACATGATAATTCATTTCCATATGCAAGTACATCATTTGAATCATCCATCCTTTCCATGAACATATGCATAACACCATTTGAAAACTTACCATTTCAATCCCTTTCTTACCCTTTGAACTAACTAGAATATCGTCGGATACTTAGGAAAGCTCACACATAGTGTGCTTAAATATATAATCGTAACATTTCTTTTATATTGCTGCTCACACGAGCTGTGAAATGGGCCTGCTCACATGAGCTGTGGATCAGAATGCAAGCTACATGATGCTGCTCATACGAGCTTTGGAGTATCTGCAACAAATGTAGGACCTCAACCATCGGTAGGACATTTAAGGCCAGCACTCGAAACATGAAATCCCTAATAACATGTCATTTGTTTCCTACAAATTCCTAAGGTTCAACCGAGACTCGATAACTGTGGTGGCATTGATTTATTTATATATCAATCAATTCACATGATAAATAACTATTCATAAGAACTTACCTTGACAATTAGGGCGTAGAAACAAAGTTGAACTAATCCGAGGCTTTAGCTTTTCCCCGATCTCAACCCGTACATGATCTATCTTGATCTAAATAGAAAAATTCAATCCATTTAATACCCCTAGTATTCAATTTAGTCCACATTTCACATTTATGAAAAATTATTATTTAGCCTATAACATTTTAAGTTTTTACAATTTAGTCTTTAAGCTCAAAAATTAAAATTTAAGCGTTTTAATCCTCCTTTCAAACTAATCAATTTTCATCAAAAATCATTTTATAAAACTTGTTTATTTATCAACAAGGACTCATAATCTATCATTAAACATCAAGAATCATAAAAAAAACATTCATGGCATAATCCTTAATCTATAATAGTTTTACAAATTGATCCTCAGGCTAGTTAGATTAAGCTAAAACAACCTAAAAAATATAGAAATCATTAAAAACGGGACTCAAAAACACTTACATTCAAGAGAGAAAGCCAATTAAATGCTCAAACCCTAAAATGGCTTCTTTTCATTCAATATTTGGTTGAAACAAAGCTTGAAGAAGATGAGTGTTATTTGGTTTTATTTAATTTAACCTTTAATTACACATTTACAATTTTAACCTTTAAAATTTTAATAATTTCAATAAAACCTTGCCATGTGTAATAGCCCATTTTTTAGTGGTATCAGAAACAATGGTTTTGAGGCCACCAAATTCGACAAGTAAGTTCGTAAATATTATTATTTAATATTTACGAGTCAAATGTGATTTTTAAAAAGGTTTTTGATTTGATAATTTATGTTATTTAACGATTTATTAAGTTTGAGTGGTAAGACCCTAAGTTCAAGTAGCTTTAGAAAATGAGGTATTAGGACCTTATTTCTATAAATTGAGCTGTAAATATTTTTATAAAAATTTACGAATTGTCATTAAGGTGGTATTAAAGTTTCGTTAAAAAAATTTAACGTTTCAATAGTTAATTAATTAAAAAGAACTAAATCGTAAAATATATAAAATTTGATCACTATTTGATTCGGGTGATTAAATGGTTAATTGAATAAAAGAAAAAAGGATATAAATGGTAATTAGACCATTCAAGGTGTTAGTGGACAATAGTGGACATGAATTTGATGTTTTATTTAATTATTAACTAAGGTTAATATGGTAATTTGATAATTATATTAAATTAAAATAAAACAAAAGGTTAATTTGTTATCTTTTTAGTTTTCTTCTTCATCAACCGAACATCCATGGGCGTTGAGATGAAGCTTTTGGCCATGGAAAATATACTTGCATGGTATGTGATTTTGGCTCCAATTTTAATAATTTTTATGTTTTTGAGATCGTTGCAACTAGGTCCAACTAGCCCGTACCTTCGATTTTGAAACTATTAAAGATTTTGAATGTTTCCATTGATAAACCTTGTGATTTTAGATGTTAAATGTTGAATTTTAAATATTATTTTTTATTTAAAAGTATTTAATTAAGTGATTTTTGATGAATTTTTTGATAAGGGACTAAATTGTTAAAATAGTATTAAAATAGTAAAAGTACAAGGATTTGATGTGAAATTGTTGCAATAATGGGCTATATTGGATGTCATAATTATTATACTAGGCTCAATTTTGGATAAAAATGGTTAATTTGCATGTTTTAGATTCAGAGACTAAATTGAATAAAAGTAAAAAATTTTGGGGCAAATTTGTAACAATGTAAAAAAGACTAAATTGCATAAAATATATTTTTTTACTGTCTAAATTAATAGATTGAATGAAATTATTAATTTAGATCAAGATTAGGTAGAAAATCGAGGAGAATAAAAATTACCAAAATGCCCCTATACTTTGACATTTCTTCAATTTAGCCAGGTAAGTCGGTATGAATTGTATTATGTATAATGTTGGTTAAATTGAATGTTATTATATGATTTTTATTAAAAATGAATCAATATATATGTTATTATACAATTTATAGTGTTATGAAATGACGTAAATCCAGCGACGTACGACAACTATCGAGCCCCATTTGAACCTTAAGAATTTGTAGGATAAAAATGACATGTCATTAGGGTTTACATGATTCGTTTGTTGGTCTTAAATGTCCTACTAATGGCTGAGGTCAGGTATGTGTTGCGGATACTCCACAACTCGTGTGAGCAACATCTTGTAGTTACGTTCTAACCCCCAACTTATGTGAGCAGACCCATTTTCACAGCTCGTGTGAGCATACTTATTCATAGCTCGTGTGAGCATTTATGTACAAGAATTGACGAATTACAGTTATATGAGGTAGCACGCTTTGTGTGAGCTATCCCGGATATCCAACGGTATTCTAAACGGTTCAACGGGCATGACTTGAAAAGAAAATGGTACGAGTTTTATACGAACTAAGATATGTACACGTATGAAAGAAATTGAAATGGTGAGTTACATGGAAAATATGTTATGTTGAGATGGATGATAAATCCAATTGAATCATGCTCAAGTATAGTGGTTATCCATGTCAAATTGATATGAATCATGTTTAAATGAACTAACATGTGTTGTTGATGTGCTTAGGCTTATGCCAAACTTGTGGATATGATTGATGTTTATGGTTAAGCTTGTATTATGTATATGAAACGGGTGAAAAAAGGGAATGATATGGTAAGTACGTAATTGGGATGTATTATGATGTTATAAAAAGTTTAATGAGATAAATGATGTATTCATATGTTAGTAAATTGCTTATGCTTTGAATTAATCTATCTATGTCATGGGTTAATACATTGAATTGAGAACTAATAACGTTGTTGAGGCTTATGATAAGCATTGGGAATAGAAAGGAAAGTAAGTAAATTGAAAGATGTATAACTTTATAGAAATGTTGATGGTTATACATTATGTCCCATAAAATCCTTTCATGTTATGAATTATAAATAAATGTGACATTAAAGAATTTACTCACTTACGAGTTGGTAACTATGGTTTGGTAAATCTTGAGGCATTGGTATATGTTTATATTTAACCTATAATGTTCATTATTGAAATGTAATATTATGTTTATGGTTTATACGAGCTTACTAAGCATTCATTGCTTATGGGGTTTTCTTTCTCTTACTTTTTAGATTATTGAAAGCTCGATCAGGTTGAAAGCTAGTCGGAGATCCATCACACCATCCATTAATTTTATCAGTAGATTTTAATGCTTTGGTCGTGGTTATAATGGCATGTATAGGTGGACTAGGTCTAATGTTTAATAGATGAGTTTGGTATATATATGTAACACCCTTAACCCATATCCATTGTCAGAGTAGGGTTATAGAGCATTACCGGAGTTTACAAATTAATTTACAAACATTTCATTATTTCATCAAGCATTTATATTTATAACCAATCAAAATCAAAACATTAATGAACTAACATTGGCCAATTTAACTTATTCACGCCATTATAACCAGAATCAAATCATCCAAAATTACTGATAGAACCAATGGGTAGTGTGATATATCTCCGACAAGCTTCCAATCTAATTGAGCTTCCAATCCAATCGAGCTTCCGATAATCATTTCAATGCATCTAATAATTATACATATTATCAATAATAATTCAATTCCAATAATAAAATACATATTTATATAATATTCATCACCAAATAACATTCACTTTAATTAAAATTATACAAAATATAGTTCATACGAACTTACCAGGCTAAATTGCAAAAATACCAAAATTAAGGGACATTTTGGTAATTTTTTATTTTTCTCGAATTTCCATCCAATCTTGATCTAAATTAATATTTCATTCAATTTATTAATTTAAATAATAAAAAAATTCATTTCATGCAATTTGGTCATTTTTTGACATTTTACAAATTTACCCTTAAAATTTTACTTTTATTCAGTTTAGTCCCTGAACCTAAAACATGCAAATTAGCCATTTTTAATGAAAACTCATGCTAGTTGAATAATTATATATTTTCCTCCTCCTCCTCTCCATTCCACATCGTTAATGTATAAAACATGCTTATATGTAACATTATCTATAATTTCACCATTTATTTATATATTCATTCAAAGCTGTCCACTTGAGTCATAGTCACTAAATTATTCATATCTTGAGATATGGAACTCCGAATTAATATCCACTAATTTTCCTCAAAACTAAACTCACATATATTCTTACCATAAAATTTTTAGAATTTTTGGTTTAGCCAATAAGTATATTTTATTCTTTTAAGTCATCTCTGTTCTGCTGTCTGACAGTTTCGACCCTTCTTCACTAAAAATTAATTATCTTCTTATACAGGATTCAGATCATGTTATCATTTATTTTTTTTGAAAATAGACTCATTAATAATTTTAAACATATAAATTTAAGTCCCTAATTATTTTTCTACAATTTTTTATGATTTTCCAAAGTCAGAATAGGGGAACCCAAAATCATTCTGACCTTGTCTCACAAAATTTATTATATCTCATGATTTAAAATTCCATTACTTACACTGTTTCTTCTATGAGAAACTAGACTCAGTATTATTTAATTCCATATTTTATTTGTCCTATAATTAAATTTACAAAATTTATGGTAATTTAAAACTTAACCTACTGCTGCTATGCAAAACTGTTTTAGTGCAAGATGTTGATTACTAAGTTTATAACTCCCTTTCTCTATAATATTTCTCATCACTTTCACTTATTTCCCTTCACTAATATATCAAGAACATAAGACCTTATATAAGAAAACTCTACTATAACATCAATTCTATGCTTTTTCAATAATATCAAACTTAAAAATATATTGAAATCTTGATGTTCTTACCTTGTCCTATTAGTTTCAACCTTTAACTTGATTTTCTCTCTCCTCCAACTTCTCTTTCTTGAATCTAACTTGATATTCTAGCTCTCCATAGTCTCCTTGTTATCTTTCTCTCTTGATGGATATGAAAATTCTTTTGATTTCTAGGTGAAAATGGTGAATTTTTGGTGGAAGGACCAAATTGTAAAGAAAACAAAACTTTCTTTCTTTCTCTCTTCTTCTCAAGTTGGATGCATGGGAAGATGATGATTTCTTTCAAAATATTAATAAAATATTAATTAAATAACATTTATCTAATTAATTAATTAAAAATATCACCAACATCATCATTACCTTCTAGAGTTCTCTCTCTCTAATTGATCGTTTTGCCCTTCATAATCTTTTAAAATTCCATCCTTGAGTCATCACTTAATTTGGTAAAATTGTGATTTAGTCCCTTAAAATTCTTCACCTTTGCAATTTGGTCCTAATTCATCCATTTTCCTTAGTTTCTAGATTATTCCACCCTTAAAATATTTTCACTATTGGTCCTTCAAATTTTTCATATTCACACTTTACCCCCTCAAATTTTGAGTATTTACTCTTGGTCAACATAACTTTTCTCACTTTTACGATTTAATCCTTTCTTGAATTAATATATCATAATATACTTCCCAATGTTGCCATAACTCAAAATTTCCCTTTTTGTCTCTTTATTTCCTTATTTTACTATATCAAGGATACCTAATTTCTTACTGTAGTAGTTTTTAGGGTATTTCAGTAGTAATTTTCAGGATATTACAATATATGTCATTTTAGTTGATGATCATGGTATGAAATGTTGCCTTAGATTTGAGGTACTTAAGTTACTATTGATATCTTGTTGGTTGTGGTTAATATGGTCAAATTGGTGTATGTATTGAAATGACCAGAATTAGTATGTGTTAATGTATCTTTAAATGGCCAAAATGGTATGGTTATTATGTATCAATTATGTTATGTTTTGGTATGAAAAAAAGTTAAGTGATAATTGTTTAAATATGCACATGTATAGGTGTTTTGGTTGATATTATAGTCATTATGTTTTGGCTTGTAATTATGGTATTTTGAGTCACTGAAATGGTTGTTAGGTTGATATATGTTTGTGGACTTATAATGGTTGATATCATGGCTTATGGTGCTTGATTGATGGAAGATGGAATGGTAGTTAAAAATGTATGTTATGAGTTGTCCTTTGATATGCTTGAATGTGATTATTTGGTATAGATAATGTAGTTGACATTTATGGCTATTTTTGCTAATGCTTATTAATGAACATTGAATGGAAAAATTGGTATAATGAGTGTGACTATAATATGTGAACATGGAGATAAATATTGGCATGAAATTGATTACAAGTTAGTTGTTTTGCGCCTAAATTTTGCATCTATAAAGTACATGTTAGTTGTTGTGATTGAGGTACCCTTTGGGCATATTGGTTATATGAATATATGTCTTATTAATTTAGCTTGGTTATGTATGTTTTAAGTGCAACTTTAAGGCTTGTTTATATATGGAAAATGCATGAATGGGTGAGAAAAATGGCCTATTTTTCGTCCACACGACCAAAGACTAGGGCGTGTGTCTCAGCTATGTGTGACAGACGGTCAGGCGACACGGTCGTGTGACCCCTGCAGTTTGCAAATTTTCATATTTTCTCGAAAAATTCTATATGTTCCTGATTTAGTCTCGATTTGTTTCTAATGTGTTTTTAGGGCCTCGAGGGCTCGTATATGGGACAATATGTATGTTATTAATGGAGTTTGCTATGAATGATGTTGTGAAATATATGTTTTAAATTTTTGATTGTTTTGAAATGTAATCTCTAGTAATGCTCCGTAACCCTATTCTAACGACGAATACAGGTTAGGGGTGTTACACCATGAATGTCAACTAACTATAATAATGGTCTAATTACCATCTAAGTCAACTTACTTTTAAAGTTCCATAGCCATTTGACCCTTTTAACTAATGGAACTCTACTTTTACTTTTTACGATTTAGTCATTTTCACTTTATTAATCAAACAAACATTAAAATTTCTTAACGAAATTTTAATATGACCTCATTAATATCCCTATAGACATTAAATTAATAATAAAATAATAGTTTACTCATCGAATTTATGGTCCCAAAACCACTATTCTGATTTCACTAAAAATAGGCTATTATAAATATGAATGTTTAGGGTTTAAGGTTTAAGGTTTGGGTCTAGGTTTTATGATCTAGGATGTAGGGCCTAGGGTAGATTTAAGGTTTATGATCTATAGGCTTAATGTCAGGGTTAAGACTTCATTATTATGGTTAAAGGTTTAGTGTTTGTGTTTAAGGGTCTATTGTTAGGGTTTAAAATTTAGGGTTCAAGGGTTAAAGGTTAAGGTTTAAGGTTAGGATTAAGGGTTTAAGGTTTAAGTTAAGGGTTAAGGGTTTTGGGTTGGGAATCGAGTTTAGGGTTTAAGGTTAGGGTTAAGGGTCAAGGTGAAGGTTAAAGGCTTAAAGGTTAAGGCTAAAGTTAATGGCTTAGGGCTTTAGGGTCTAAGGGTTAGGGTTTTGAGTTTTAAGCTTAGGGCTCAAGGTTTAGGCCTTATAGTTTAAGACTTTAAGGTTTCATGGTTTATGTTTTGTGGTATTGAGATTTCAATTTTTATGGTTTTGAGTTTTAGGTTTTAAGTTTAGAGTTTAGTGTTTTAGGTTTTATGGTTAGGGTTTTATGTTTAAGGCTTATGGTTATGGCTTAGGGTCTAGTGTTAGGGGTTAGAGTTAATGGTTATGGCTTGAGGTTTAGGGTTTAGTAGTTGCTAGTTTTAACATGCTTGGGGACATCGTTTAAAATCTCTATTACAAGTAGTTACGAGTGGTTATTGTGTTGGATTAGAAGATATTAACTATGTGTTGTTTTCTTCTTTATAAAGAATGCAATATATTTGCCTTTTTTTTATCTTACAGTGATAGTTTTCTTTCAAAGTTTCATATTTGAATCATATTACTAGTTTATTTTTTAAAAAAAGTCCAATGTACTCATCTTTTACTTTAGAATTGTTAATTATGTAGTAAAAGAAGGTTTCTCTTTTGAGGATGTCGGTAGTATTTAGGGGGGGGGAGGGGCTTCAATTGATTATTTGATTGACTTTGACTATTTATATTGATCCAAGGTATCTCATTACAATCGTTCTTCTTTGCATGCGAGGGGCACGGGTTCGATCACCCGCATCTCCATTGCATTGTATAATTTTCCTTTTTCTAACGTGAAAGTTCCTTCAAACGGCGTCGTTCGTTGAGTTTGGTCTCGAACTCTCTCTTCTTCTCCCTTTTAGACTCTACGGCGCATATTTTTCAAAAAAAATTGTTCATCTAACCTCAACCAACTGCCCTCGCCGGCGGCCACTATTTACCTTCAAACCTAGTCAGAGTTTTTGTCCTAAAGCGCATTAGGGATCATTGTCCCAGGCCAAGTTCCAATTCCCTCTTATCTCGTTGCAAAAGGTGTATATATTTATATTTTATTTCCTGAAGTTCCTCGCCGGCGGCCACTTTTTTCGTTATGTCTTATTTTCTGGAGATTTAATTGCTTTTCTGTATCAATATGCAACAGCTTAGATGAATACCCAGTTGAACTTTGTTGATTATTTCGCTCTACATGCAAGTCCATTTGGAATTTGATGTGTTTGTTAAAGTCTGAATTTTTTTAGCTCTAAAGCCTGCCCTCCTCCTCATTAAACAGGGCCTGCTTTTCTATTTGAAGTTATGTTAATTTCTAGGCTTTCTAGAGTTGGATTTCGGGTTGCCAAGGAGCTATCAAGAGGTATGCTTTTATTTTCAATTTGGCTTCATTTCTTATGCTTTGATTTTTAGTTCTATTTTTTTTTCTGTTGGCAATATTAATATTTAGAGATATTTCTAAATAATAATGTGATACCCTTTTAATTACTAAGCTGACAACTTCTTTTGATGATTGTGGTATAGTTTTTAGGCTCCTACAAATGCATGGTTTGTATGAAACTGTCTTTTGAGCAAGATATACACAGATTGCGTTCTTTTTGACAGGTGGATATACATATATGTCTAGAGCAAGATATACACAAAGGCCGTGCAGTCAGTACCAGTGGTCTTCGGTTAGTGATGGTCATTTTCTTATGTTTCAATAAGAGAATATATGGGTTGTTGTTGACAATTGGCCAAGTTATCCTGCCGCTTATGACATGCTTGGCCCTGTAGGAATCTTGGACTGTGGAGTGTAAATGATGGAAAACATAGCAGTTTATCAGGATTAAAGTGGAAGTTGTAGTTGTGAACTCTAATGAGATTAGCTTCTTTTATGGGTAGCTAGTTATGATATCAGGAGAAGAAATGTGTTAACTATGCTAGTCAATGAGCAAATGACACGATCAATAATTTCTGTTCTTTCTAGTTAAGCTGATTTGCTTTAGACGGTCTTGAATATATTAGTTGTTAACATAATGAAATTATTGTGGTTTTTTATGAGCTTATGATGGCTTAGTGAAGATCAGTTTTCTTGTGAAAGAACGGTCTCTTGTTGTGTCTACAGAATGGAAATAGTATGGCATTGATTTTATTTTCTAAGGAGATGGAATGATTTGATTAATGTTAGTTATAGTGGCAATTATTGGATTTGTCAAAGGGATAGCAAAATAGACTAATAATGCTTAATCTTGGATGACTGTTAGATTAGAAAATATGATTGAAGTCAGACAAACATTTGATGAAATCTGAATACTAATAAGTTGGAGGTAAAAATAGTTGCCAGGATATTTAGAAAATAATTTCTGAAACATTGAAGTATTACAAATCTATGGTTGGTATTGGTATAAACATTGAAGAACGACATACATATGATTGATATTATGCTTTCAGATTTGGATAAGAAAGGATTTCAATTATAACTATTTATCTTGAAAAAAAATAAAAGATTTCGTGTTCAACAAATTATTAGGGAAATTTTCCCATAATCTTTTTCTTGTGTATTCAATTCTTTTTGGACAGCTTGAATTACTGCCAGAAACTAGAGCCTTTCAAGGTTCCATATTTCAAAAGCATCATGGTTTTTCTACCTCAGCTTCTGATGGTGCTTCTGCAGGAGGGGATGAAGAGAAAGAAACGTAAGTTCTTTTTAAATATAAATGTAAGAACAGTCTATGACCGTGGGATGAAGTGATGGATCTTTTATTTAGTGATAATCTTCTTAGATTGGTGAATTATCTATTTAGATTATGTAAACTTCCTGATTCCTTTTCGTTTTTTAGAATGGACACAAACATTAAAGAAGAAATACACAAACGTAATTTTGATTTACAACTTATCATTTTAAGCTAATTCTATATTGATACTACTTAGGAAAAGCATTTCTTTGTCAGGATGAATTATTATTTGACATATTTGGCGTGCTTCAAAGCAAACTTGAACTTTGGTGGTCAATTAATGCCTTAGCAAAGATTTTAGGTTGGATAACATCCTAAGCTCCGGAACTCGTTAATAGGACTTGCATCTACGTATGCATGCACCTTTAATTAATTGTGGATTTTGTTGGTGTGCTTTTCTGGTCTACTGTCCATCTCTGCATGATATGGCTCTTACACTTCTTTTGTTGGTGGGAGATTTAGATTGCAACTTATGACATTCACCAACTTTGAAAGCGGACTTTGAGTGCCTTCCCCCCCTACATTTACTCTTTATAAACTTAATGGATCCGTATGCATTTAATCTAAAATTGATTTTTTTATGATAAATTTTGGTCGTTTTTCTTCACGGTAGTTTGTCTTATTTGGCAGGATATCTGTTACATTTGTTTCAAAGGATGGAGAAGAAATCCCCATTCGAGTGCCTATTGGAATGTCTATGCTGGCAGCAGCTCATGAAAATGATATAGAACTTGAAGGCGAGGATCATGATCCATAATTGAACCCATAATTTTCTAGCTTTCCTTGGACCTAACTCTTATCTTCTTGGGGTAATTCGTTTACCGAACCCTTTCATTGCTAATAATTGATGTCTGTTTATACTGTCGTTTCAGGAGCATGTGAGGGTTCACTTGCTTGTTCAACATGCCATGTCATAGTGATGGTATGCTATTGGCATTATATTTACCAAACGTGCTGTTAATTAGTTTATGTTAATACATACTAATGTTATTTCAACCTGATTATCCTCTTAACTATTGACTCATTTGTTAGGACATGGAGTACTATAATAAATTGGAAGATCCAACTGATGAGGAGAACGACATGTTGGACCTGGCCTTTGGGCTTACCGAAACGTGAGTTCCTTCTTCATAATCTACTGGAGGGGTTTTTTGTTTTTTTTTTGTTTTTCTTTTTGTTTTTGTTTTTTTTTTTTGCGTTTGTGTGTGAAATTTAATCTAAATAGATTGCTATTTGCCATGTTCTTGAATGATCTCAGGTCTCGTCTGGGATGTCAAATAGTTGCAAGTCCTGAACTTGATGGAATTCGTTTAGCAATCCCTGCTGCCACTCGAAACTTTGCTGTTGACGGGTATGTTCCAAAACCACATTAGACATGATCAGTATCAATACAACACCAAACTCTATTTAAATGAGCACAGAGGATCCAATCATCCAGTTTTGTAGCTTCAGTAATCCTATTTGAATCGGGGAGCATATATTATCCTCGAACGATTGCTTTTTGTATTGATTATTGCTTATTGAATTCCCAATAATCATTGTGTGACATTGATTCTATATATCAAAGCTCCCATGACCACACTGTGTTCTGCACCTTTTTATATAGAGTGCAGGAAACTCAATGTCAGTTATGACAGGTTGAATGCATTGCGCTGACTGTTATAATTTAGTAAGCATGTATTTTTTTTTTCAATGAATAGTAAGTCTTTTTGGGGGAAATTGGTAGTTACAAATAAAATAATTGTAACAATATTGTTATCAGTAACTGATCATTACCATTAAGCTCAACATTGGTTTTTTAAAAAGCATGAACACACGGTTTAAGCTTTAACATTAAATCATTTTCGTCGAAGTGAGAACACATGATAGAATTAAAAATGTACTTTTAGAAGGGTTTTAACCATGATAGTAGGTAGGTAGGTACCGTTCTTGTAGTCTATGTTATGTTTCAGTCAATATTAACTTATACCCGTACCAATCGGTACAAACAAGTGTTTGCAAGGAGAAAATGGAGGAGGTTTGGAGTAAGACAGAGAGCCATCACCGATTGAGAGCTCTGAAAGAAGAAGTTAAGAACTATATGAGAGGAAGAATCCCAAAAATATCCCCCTTAGCGCTAATCAGGAGAGATGCATATAAAGGGTTGTTTGGTGGGACCCATATTGTGGCCGAGATATTTATGTATAACAAGTTTCATTACGAAAAATGCTAGTTCTGAAAAAGTTCTAAAAAATTTAATATTTATATTAAATTAGTGTCATTCGTTAATCCGAATTCAAATTTAATTAAGAAATGACATAAAACTCTCTTTTTTACTTGCCTATATTTACCACTTTAAAGTATTAACTTCATCAATTTAACTGAATCCTCAGTTTTTTTGTACTACGAACTTATAAAAATATTTGTTGTGCATTATAAATGTAATAATCTAATAATTATTTATGACCTTCTTGAGAAGATGTTAGCTACAAATAAAATAATTGTCGAAACTATTTTTTTGAAAACAAAAATTTAGTTGTCGACTTGAAAAAAAAACAAAAATTGGAGTCGCCACCGATCTTTGATTGAGGTGTGATCGGCTCACTTTAAAAATAATTTTGGTCTATGAAATTTGAGAAAACAAGTTCGGGAGTCAGTTACGCACGAGTAAGGGTTAGCACTCTCGCAACGCCCAAAATCGGTACCGAATTTGATTATTTAATGTCTTGGTGTCGAAAATTTGAAAAGATTTTAAAAGAAAACTTTTTATCTCGTGAATGAATCAAGATAATAAAACATTCTTATTTCAAAGAAATAAAACACCACACCCAGTGAGTTAGGGCACAATATTTTTAAATCTTCAAAATACCGAATATTGCATTTTGTTTTAGATATTCTTATTTCGAGATAATAGAATGTCAGGACCAGTAAGTTAGGACCCGACATTTTTAAATTCCCGAGAATAAGCTTTTATTTGAAATTTATGAATTTATTGTAAAATGAATACTTGGCTTTCTAAATTCGTCGAAAAATAATCGCAATCTAGTAAGTTAGGACATGATCTTTCTCGAGAATCATGAATGCCAAATATTTTGAAAATTTACAAAATATGACGATTTTAATGCTTTGATGCAACTAAAATAAATATTTTCTAAAAGGTATGTTAAAAAGTTAATGTATAACATGCAACAAATACTTTAATTTAAATTATGTATATTTACAAGATATGTATATGAAAATTGTGAAAATAAAATAAAAGTATAGAAGTACGTATATGTGTATATATTTACAAAATAAAAAATGTATAAGTATACATGTATTGATAAATCATGAAAATACGTATATGTATATTAAAATACTTATATATATGTACAGTATGTATATAAATAACGGAGTATATATAGAATAATAAAAATGTTTATAATAACTCAAAAATATAAAAACGTATATATATATAATATAAAAAATGTGTATTTTGAATTGTAAAATGTGGGAAACATATGTGGATTTTAAAATGTGTATGTATACATATATATGTGTTTGTAAAAAAAATATGAAAAAAAATATAAAAAACGTACGTATATACATATTTATAAAAAAAAATTTTGAAACCATAGTATAGAAGTATATATATGTGTGTATAAAAGTTAGGTAATAAAAAAAAACCTATGTATAAAATATGTACCAATATACGTGTACTATATACAAAACAATATATATGAAATAAAAATCGATGCATGCATATGAATATAAAATAAATAAAAAATAATAATAATAGTAAATAATAATAGCATAATATAATAATGATAATGATGTTAAAAAATAGTAAAAATAGTTCAAACAGATGGACTGAATTGAACTAAAGACGAAAAAATGGGGGCAGATTCAAAATAAATAAAAAAGGATCAACTTGAATGCGCAGGAAACAATGGAGGACCAAAAGGGAAATTAATCCCACCCTCCTAAATGCTGCGTAGCACTGGAATAAAATGTCACGCGGGTAAAATATTTGGGCCAAAATTTAAGGAAAAAACAGACTGATTTAAACACCCCTCACAAGATAGAGGACCAAATGTGCAATTGGCCTATTTTAAAGAAATGCGCGGATCCTGGGACAGGGTCGGGTCACCGCGCGGGTTATAGCCCCATACGGCGCTGTTTTGCAGCTGTTATAAAACCTAAAATTTCCCTTCAAAATTTATTTTTCCCTTCTCAATTCTAAATACCAGAGAAAACCTCTGCTAGGGTTTCTCTTTTTTATGCCGCCGCCGCCACTCAAGCCATCCCACGGCCTTCGATGATGCCCCAACCTCTGATTGCGACGGAGAGGGGACACCGCGACGGCACTAGGTAAGATCCTCTCTCCTTTTTTATATTTTAACCGAAAAATCAAAAACAACAAAAAAAAAAAGAAAAAAAGAAAATCCTATCTAAGAATGATGAACACCCAAGAATAAAACGAAAAAATTCACCTTTAGTATTCAAAAGATTTCTTTATTTTCCTCTCCCCCTTTTACAATCTCTGAAATGGCTTTATATAGCCAAAAAAAATAAAAAAAAATCAAAAAGCTATTTTATATTCTGTTATTTGCGATTGTTGTTGTTTAGATTAGTTTTTTCGCAGGTATGGAGGCTGTTGAGGAGTGCGCACGCACGTGGAGGCGCAACTCTCGTAGAGGGGCACTCTGGCTCCGAGTCGTGCGGCGGCTGGAGTTGCTGGAGGCTGTCACTAGGGTTTTTTGCTAGAAAATTTTAGTTTGTAGGCTTAAGGTTAATTTGGGTTTTGGGCTGTTAATTGGGTCTGTTTTGAGTGGGCCGATCAATTTGGGCATGTACAGCTGCCCCTTTTTGCTCATTGTCGTGTAACGGGAATGGAGCAAAGACTAAGAAAGACCAATTTTGCCCGTTTGCGCTGGATCTTGGTGCTCTTCCTCTTCAAGTAGCCTCATTCCATCCTACTGCATCTTCAGAGGTATAGGATTTGGTGCATCTATCCATTCCACCCAACGTCGGGGAGATAGGACTCGTAACTTTAATCTGTTTAACTGCAATGTCAAGGAAGTAAGATTCGCTGTTGTAGCTTCAATCTGTTCCACTACACCGCCAGGGAAGTAAGATTCATCATCTTCAGTCTGCCCCACTGCAACTTCAGGGGGATAAGACTTGCATACTCGGTCTGCTCCGTTGCAACCTCAGGGAGATAAGATCTGTGGTTTTAATCCGCTCCACTGCAACTTCAGGGAGATAGGATTATTGGCTTTAATATACTCCACTGCAACTTCAGAGAGATAAGATTCGCCATCTTCAATCTGCCCCATTGCAACTTCAGGAGGATAAGACTTGTATCTTCAATCTACTTCGCCACCAGTATGGGAAGTCAAGATCTGCTATCTTTGATCTACTTCATGCCAATACATGAAGACAAGATCTGCCATCTTCGATCTACTTCATGCCAATACATGAAGATAATATCTGTTTTCTTCGATCTACTTCGCCACCAGTATGGGAAGACAAGATCTGCTTCCTTTGATCTGCTACCTTTGATCTACTTCATGCCGTTCGATCTACTTCGCCACCAGTATAGGAAGACAAGATCTGCTATCTTTGATATACTTCATGCCAATACATGAAGACAAGATCTGTCATCTTCGATCTATTTCATGCTAATACATGAAGACAAGATCTACTTTCTTCGATCTACTTCGCCACCAGTATAGGAAGACAAGATCTGCTACCTTTGATCTACTTCATGCAGATACATGAAGACAAGATCTGCTTTCTTCGATCTACTTCGCCACCAGTATGGGAAGACAAGATCTGCTATCTTCGATCTACTTCACACCAATACATGAAGACAAGATCTGCTATCTTCGATCTACTTCACACCAATACATGAAGACAAGATCTGCTTTCTTCGATCTACTTCGCCCTTAGTATGGGAAGACAAGATCTGCTATCTTCGATCTACTTCACGCTAATGCATGAAGACAAGATCTGCTATCTTTGATCTACTTCACGCCAAGACATGAAGACAAGATCTACTTTTTTCGATCTACTTCGCCACTAGTATGGGAAGACAAGATTTGCTATCTTCGATCTACTTCACGCCAATATATGAAGACAAGATCTGCTATCTTTAATTTACTTCACGCCAATACATGAAGACAAGATCTGCTTTCTTCGATCTACTTCGCCACTAGAATGGGAAGACAAGATCTACTATTTTTGATCTACTTCATGCCAATACATGAAGACAAGATCCGTTTTCTTCGATCTATTTCACGCCAATACATGAAGACAAGATCTGCTACCTTTGATCTATTTCATGCCGATACATGAAGACAAGATTTTCTTTCTTCGATCTACTTCGCCACTAGTATGGGAAGACAAGATCATGAATGCCATCTTCAAACTGCTCCAGTGCTGCTTAGGGAGATAAAGCTTTATAATTTCACCGATCCGTTCTCTGGGGAACATGACCTGTATGATTTATTTCTAGAGATTAGGATGTCATGATTAGAATGAATTAAATGCTCCTAACTAGACGTGTATGGATGACATTTGAATGAATACAAAATTTCATTTTTCGAGAATGATCCCTCCTTATCACTTAGGTTATCATTACTCAAAGTTTATTAAAGTTTCATCACTAATGTGCTATAGCCTTTTTGCTTGACTGGCGTCTCTAAAGAAATACTTGACCAGATTGCCCCCACTGTAAACCTCCAAGTTTGATCCACTGGGATGCAAAATTTGTACCATCTTTCTCCCGTTGTAACCCAAGAGAAAAAAGATTTGGCCTTTTCTCAATCCTCTGCTATCACAATTCAAGGATACCGAATATGAAACTCTTTGGTCTCTTACACCATTCCCAGGGTGTCATACCAAATGCTCATGCACAAATGAAGAATTTTCTTCTCCAAGAACAACTTCTTCTTATTATTCGGTGATCATTGCTTGGTTGTTCATTGAAGCTTTGTCACCAACACGACATCTTGCCATTTTATTCAATCAATATTTTAGACAACAAAATTCAAAGGGATAGTCTTAATTTGGACTCTTCTTTATCGGATTTCCAACCTTTGAACTTGGTGCGTTCTAAACAATAGTCCTGTTTGAGGTTCCTGTATTATTTAGAAACTTCTAGAGTAATATGCAAAACTTTCTTTGTGAAAGTTTTATTAGTCCATTAATCATTATTCTAATGCAACATGCTTGTAAAAAGATCATGGATAAGAATAGATTTGGTTCTGAACATAGCTCGAAATGAATAAATTGTCAAAGATAATAAAGATGGATAACAAAGAAATTGATTTAGGAATGCGTATCTTGGAAATGAATGAAGTGTTCCAAGAATAACAAAAATAGTATAAGGATTAGGTGCCCCAGATATCGCAGCTTGAACTTCTCTGTACAAACTTTCTAAAGACCATTCTGATTTTAACACATGTTTAGGAAATCAACAGTACTTTGTCGATGCCCCAAGATGTCGCCTACCCTTTCCTGTTGATTCAGGTGTAGCAAGACCACTGCATGCCCCATTCTGATCAGTATTTGAGCTGCTCTGATAATTTCAAACGCCATTTTGATCAACATTTGAGCCGCATTTTTCGGGTTTTCAACTCAAATCTCTTTGGTCTCAAGGCTCCCTTTGCGGGTTTTCACCTTGGCCTCTATACTTTTTTTTTACTCAAGGCGCCCTTTGTAGGCTTTCACCTTGGTCCTCCTTTTTAGGAAAAATACTTCTTAACTGAATCTGAGTTTACAGGGCTTGGACAATCTTTACCATCCATCTCACTCAAGATCAAAGCTTCCCCAGAAAAGGCTTTCTTTACAACATATAGACCCTCCTAATTTGGCATCCATCTTCCTCTAAAATCCTTTTGTATAGGAATGATCTTTTTTAACACTAGCTCCCTCTTGTGAAATTCTCTAGGACGAACCTTCGGATCTTCCTTTTAGGATAAAAATGTAGAGAAATGGCAATTCGACTTCAATGAGCAAAGCTATGATAAGCCAAAGAGAATGACATTGCCCCAGTAAAGAAATTTCACTGTATCGTTCATAACATTAATGCTGAACCTACTGTAAATTTCTGACATCATGCTGTTATTCAGATTATAAAGTCAGTGCTTAACCCGAGCATATCTGGGTATGACCATGTGAAAACATCATTGAATTCTTAGGGTAATTCATAAGGTCCCACTTCGTCTTTGTGGTCATGTCAATTTTAATCTTCACTAAGTTGACAATTTCTAATGATTCCATATGAGGTAGGATCTGTCTTATCCTCTTATTCTATCATCCTCCTCAAGTCTGGAGATAAGCTACAATCTATGTCATCTTCAAAGTCATGAGATCCCTTTAAACACATGTCTCACTCAAAAGGAGGTTCTGAGTCTGTAGCAGCGTTACTCATGTCATTGATATCTGGGGACCCATAATAGGTACCAAAGAATATACAAAAGAATGTATGAATTTATAAATAACATGAATGAATGAATGAATGAATGAATGGTTTGGCAGAAAAAATCCTAAAGAATGAAAGAATCGTAAAGAATGAAAGAACATTTGCTCAAAGATGATTGCAATAATGTATTTCATTAAAATAATAATGTTCAGACATGAGCCTATTTCACAAAGAAGCTCTTATTGCTTCTAGGCTAAAAGCAACAAGTGTGTTTTGAACGTTACTCTATTATTTATAACACCTCCCAGGCGAATATCTAACAAGGACCCTTTTAGTTTTGTCTGCACATATGACATCGATGTGAAAATCTCACCACTTCTCTATACATTGCATTCCTTCCATTATCAATCATGATTGGGTAGCAGATTTTCTACACTAGACGAGTCACCAAACTTGACAATACCCATATTGATGAGTCTTTGAACTTGCTTCTTGAAGGCAGTGCAATTCTCAATCGAGTGTCCCCTAATTCCCGCATGGTATTTGTAGAAGCCCAAATTCGCTGGCCCAGTAAAAATAAAAACAATGGCCCAAAACAAAAATTAAAAACCTAGCCCAACTAAACCCAAAACCAACAGCAAAAAGATAGCAGAAAAAGAAAAGAGAACCCTAGGTGCGCCGCACCTAGGGTCGCCCTTAGGCCTACCATTGCCACTGCCTCTGTTCGTCGCCGCCGCACGCCTCCTCCACGCGTGTCTGACACCTGCAAGAGACCACCAAACAAAGCAACAACAGTTATAAATGGCAAAGGACAAGGATTAGAAACAGAACGGTTTTTGTAATTTGGCTATAAAAAAGCCACAATATCTCTTTGTACTTTTTTTTACGAACACCCATCAATAAATCGAAAATCAGAAACTGAAGTTCCAAAAGGTTGTTCTTCTTTAAAAAACCTGTTCTCTTCATTCTCTTTTTCATAGTTTTTGTTTTTTTCTTTTCTTTTATTTCAAATCTATTTAAAAGTAATTAAAAAAAAGGGAAAAAAAGAAGGTTACCTGAACCGGCCCATAGGCCCGCCGTCGATGGTGATTCACCATCGCCGGATGTGGGTTCAAGGAGGGGCCGAAGTTCTTCTCTTTCCCCTCGTCTCTTCGTTCCATGGCCTTGTCCCATGAGCGCGTTTCAAGGCGCCGATAGGAGCCGTCTTCGCACGGCTGCGATCACCGGACAACGGAGGCATAGCGGCGGCAGGGTTTCAATCTTGGAACCCTAGCAGAGAAGGGGGGTTTCCCTTTATTTTTTCTTTTTTTTCTTGCGTTCTGTAAAGAATAAAGTAGCAGAAAAATAAAGCAATTTTTTTTAGTTTTTATTTTGATTGTGATACGGTGCCGTTTAAAGGGGGAGATTTGCGCATGCTTTGCCCTAAATGGGTAATTTATGCATTTAGTCCCTCCGTTTTGCGCTGAAGCGCAATCTAACTTTCTGTTTCTTTTAGATTTGGGCTGCGAATTTTGTTTTTTGTTTCAATCAGGTCCTTTGACCGTGTACAGGCCTTTGCGCTGAAACGCTGCGTCTTGGACTGGGGAATATTTCCCTGAGGGTCCTTCGAGCCTTGAGCGCGCTTCATTTCAGCCCCTGACCCTTTTATTTGCGAATTTGGTCCCAAATTATTGGCCTGATTCCAATTCGATCCTCGGCCTTTTTACCTTCAAGTTTTTTTATTTATTTATTTTTATTTTATATAAATATACATATTTAACACCAGTTTTATTTAATATTTTACTTAATGTTATATATATATTTTAAAAATTTCAGATTTTGTCATATACATGTACATGCATGCGTCTTAATACGTACATATTTTTACAATCAATATATATACATACTTATATTTTTTTATATATGCTACAATCTATATGGTTTTTTTATTTTCATATATACATGTATATACACATTTTTTTTATAATATACATACGCACATATTTTATGTTATAGATTTATACATACACGTGTTTTATATTTTATAACTACTACATATGTATAAACATATATTCCTCTTTTGTGTATACTTTATAATCTAAAAATATAAGTATACCTATATACATTTTTAAATGTACATATGAACATACTTACATTTTTATTTTATAATACTTACAGGTTTTTTTATTTAATATATATATTTATATACATTTTTATACTCTATAATTTATATGCATTTCTTATTTTCATAACTTAAAATTATACATGCATACATACTTTTTACATAATTGTATTTATTTCATTTATTATCATTGTTATTTGGTGTTTATTTATTTATCCATGTACACTTTTACTTTTCTAAATTGTTAGTTCTATTTATTTATTCGTTTGCTTTGTTTATGTAATCACCTCGTTATTTCATTTTGCATATTATATGGTTGTTACTCATATTACTATGCTTACCTCGTCGTATTTGTTATTGTTTTTCTATGCATATTAACACCATACATCAAAAAGAAATTTTTTTAATAAGGAAATATTTCGTATTTAGAAAATCCGAGAAAAAAAATCGTGCCCTAACTCACTGAGCTTCGATTTTTCTCTCGTTAATTCTAAATAATTGAATATCCTTTTAAAACTAAAATAAATGAGGTTTAAATAAAAAATATAAGGCAAGCTTACTCTCAAAATACGAGATGTCGGGTCCTAACTTATTGGATGTGACATCTTGTTACTTCGAGATAAGAAGGCATTTTCCATTTTTATCTATTCGAGTAATTTTAAAATAACACAATAAAGAGGGATCGTATTTTTAAATTCTTTTCGAGTTTTAATTTTCGACACCAAGACATTAAGTAATCAACAAGGTACCAATTTTGGGCGTATCGAGGGTGCTAATCCTTCTTCGTGCGTAACCGACTCCCGAGCCCATTTTTCTGAATTTCATAGACCAAAATCGTTGTTTTAATAAAAATTAAATCGTTTATTAAAAACAACCACTTTTCGGTGACCCAATCACACCTCATCAAAAAAGATTGGTGGCAACTCCCATTTTTGTTTTCATTTTCAAAATCCAATTCGACCCCGTTTTCATCAAAAAAATGGTGTCAACAGCTTGGCGACTCCACTGGGGATGCAATAAGAGAGTCAAGCCACGTGTTGATTATTTCTTGTTTTTTTGTCGAAGGTTGAAAATTTGATTTAAATTTACGATCCTGTCATTGCATCTCTTTTGTTTTGAGTTATATTTTTCATCATGTTCTGTATTTTATTTTTATATCTCTACACATTGCATTGCATGACCACTGGTCACACTCTTTTAAGTGGGAGTGAGAAACTAGTCCTTCGTGAGGTTTTCACCTCTGTGCAGGATAGTGGATCGCTTTCGGGATACATCCGTACCTATGTCTTCGTGAGATTTTCATCTCCGTGCAGCCATAGGGAAGTGTATTCCCCTGAACTGAACTCTGTCCGTATGAGCCTATAATGGGTGAGGATAGAGGAATCTGCTGGTTCGGGTACCTTTGCTTTAGAACCGAACCGCATATAGAAGACCTTAGGAGCCCACCCTAGGTAGAACCACTTCAAACCCCTAGTGGTCGCCCGAATAGGCGTTCTATTTATTCTTGCTTGCTTTTGCTTTGTACTAACCTATTTCCTTTTGTTATGATTGCATTGCACTTTCATCATAAAAAGAGGCGTTGATTCACGTTCGGTTATTAAATAGAGAGCTTGTCATAAGGAAATGAGTTTCTTGATAAAGTGAATAATAATACGGTTGTCCGAATATGGTCCAAAAAAACGTGATAAGAGAAGGATGATAGTTTAATGGAGGACTATACAACCATTGCTCCGTTGCCCAAGAATTCAAGGTGACAAAGATTATTCGAGAGCCGCCGAGCTTTCGTAAAGAGAAGCCAACGAGTATCACGAGGATGAGTGAGTAACGAGTCACGGCCCGGATGAAGAAAAAAGAGATAGAATAGGATCGAATGCCCCTGCCTATGACGCCAAAGCCGTATATATATCCGCTTTATTTAAAGAGATTTGTTTTCTAGTCAAGTTGTTCTAATAGAATTGAACCAAGAATCAACATCTCTTTTTTTGCATTCATTTCATGCATTTGCATTATATTGCATCATATGCATTAGATTTTCACGAAGTGACCCTAATTAGGTAAAATTATTTCAGTTACCCTGGAAACCAACAAGAATTCGCCAATCAAATATCACTACGGAACTCGTCGCCAAGCAAAAGCAATGGACCAGAGGTTAGAAAGGCTGGAACAAATGCAAAAAGAAATGCAAGATAAGATGCAAGAACAATTGGATAGAATCCAACAAGACGCGCTGGAATCCCAAAGAATTATGAACCAGCTAGCACAATTATTGGCTGATAAAGGAAAGAGCCCTGCAATTAATTCAAGAATTGATCAGGAGGACCCTGTTTATCCTCCAGGTTTTACCCCGACAAGCACTCAGGCACAGCTAGATATGTGCCCCCAAAGAGCACCTGTCACTATTGGGCCTCAATATCGATCTGGCGCCTTGGTACCAATGCACTTTCAAGTAGGCTCAGGTTCTAATCCCGGGGACAACCCTACCAACCCTGTGGTCCCTGATCTCGATGACATGGCAGAAATGGAAAAAGTAAGAATGAACCTGCCAAAACAACTCGAGGACCGGTGCAGATGGCTAGAGGAGAAATTTAGAGCCATGGAGAACACCGACTGCCAATGCGGAGTTGACGTCAAAGATTTGAGTTTGGTTCCTGATTTAATGCTCTCGCCTAAATTCAAGATGCCAGAGTTTGAAAAGTACAACAGGACTAGTTGTCCTGAAGCTCATATAACTATGTTCTGTCGAAGGATGACGGGATATATCAACAATGATTAACTGTTGATCCACTGCTTCCAGGATAGTCTGATCGGTACGACTGCGAAATGGTACAACCAACTAACCCGTGCCAACATCCACTCATAGAAGGACTTGGCACGAGCTTTCATGAAGCAATACAACCATGTAACAGACATGACGCCTGATAGAATCACACTGCAGAACATGGAAAAGAAGCAAAGTGAGAGCTTTAGGCAATATGCCCAGAGATGGAGAGAAGTGGCAACGCAAGTCCAACCCCCACTCCTGGATAAAGAGACAACCATGCTTTTCATCAATACTTTGAAGGCTCCATTCATTAACCACATGTTGGGAAGTGCTACTATAAGCTTCTCAGATATGGTAATGTCTGGCGAGATGATTGAAAATGCCATAAGAAGTGGGAAGATAGATGCGGGGGAAAGTGCCAAAAGATCAACCCCAAAGCACAAGGAAAATGAAGTGAGTAATCTGAGCGTGTAATAAAGGGTATTCAAAAGCGGTCACTGAAGGCCAGCCGAGGGTCGTAACCACTGGCTATCAAGACACTTCAAGGCAAGAATCCAACTCGAGGCCTAATACAGAAAGACTCCAATTCACACCTATCCCAGTGACGTATAAGGAGTTATATCAGAAATTGTTTGATGCACATGTAGTAGCTCCGTTCTACTCAAAACCCATGCAACCTCCATACCCCAAATGGTATGACGCGAATGCCAAATGCGAGTATCATGCAGGAACTATGGGGCACTCGATTAAAAACTGCACTACATTTAAAAAATTACTCGAAAGGTTTATCAATATGGGCATCGTGAAGTTTGACGATCCATCTGGACCTAATGTGGCAGGAAATCCGTTACCCAGTCATTCAGACCCAGGAGTTAACGCGATAGTTAAGAATAGAGGAAAAAGAGCCAAAACCAATGTTGCAGAGGTAAAAACCCTACTGAAATGGGTTTTGAAACAAATGATAGACGTGGGATTAACCATTCAGAATTTGGGGAAGAGACCAAAAGGAATGAGGAGCTACTGTGAGTTCCACGCTAAAGAAGGCCATGAAATCCAAGAGTGCACTGACTTCAAAGCCTTGGTGCAAAGTCTAATGGATAATAAAGAGTTGGAATTCTTTGAAGAAGACAAAGACCCGGAAGGAATGTGGGGAAATTCAAACATTAACGCCGTGTCCAAAGAGGGAGCTGATGAAAAGAATTTATGAGGCGTCCGCCCTTAACACATTTGGGAGTGTTTTGAACAATAGGACTGTGGAAGAGATCCCTGTATTTTTAGACCTAATTCAAAGTAATGTCCAAAACATGCTTATTGCGCTAAACCTAGGAGCAATAAGAATCCTTTTGTGAGATAGGCTTATGTTCAATATCTTTATTTTAATAAAATGCATCTTTGTTTCTCATTTTGAGTAAATATTCCTTTATTGTTTCCATTTCATTCATAATCATACTATACAGATAAATATTCTTAGATTCTTTTTTCTTTGGATCTACTTTCGTCCCTACAACAGGTCTCCAGATATCAAAGACATGAGCTACACTGCTATTGACTCAGAATCTCCTTTTGAACAAGATATGTGTCCAGATGAGCCTCAGGACTTTAAAGTTGACTAAGACTGTAGCTCATCCCCTGATTTGTTAATGATGGTAGAATAAGATCCTACCTTACAAAGAATCAATGGAAGCCATGGCTTTTCTCTATGTGGGGCACAGATATCATTCATGGTCGTCAACTATCACTAAGTGGGCAGAAGCTAATTCATATGCTAATTCGACGGTCAGCAAATTCTTGAAAAAGAAATCATATGTCAGTATGGAATGCCAAAAGGCTCATATTAGGCCATGTATTGAATTTGAGCAACAGCACGACATCAAAAGTTTGCAGTATGTTCAAGATTAACACCATGTCGCCCCAAAATGAACGGTTCAGTGGAGGCCAAAAAAGACCAAAAGATAAAAAAAGCAAAAAAATAAGAGAAAAAAACCTCTACCGGGGTAACTCATTTCTCATTAGCATATGAAATAAGGACAGTTTTACCCATCGAAGTTGATATTCCTTCCTTCGAGTCTTGTCAGAGCTGAAGTTGGATAAAGCATAATGGATCCAAGCCCGATATGATAAGTTAAAATTTGATTGAAGAGAAAAGGTTGAAAGCTATCTGTCATGGTCAAATGTAACAAAAGCGAATGATGCAAGCTCACCAAAAAGGTTTTCCCCAGAGAATTCTATGAGGAGTACCTAATATCGAGAAGATCCTTTTCTTATACAAAGGGTACTTCAGAAGAAAGTGGATGCCAAGCTTGAAGGACCTTATGTGGAAGGCTTTATCTGAAAAAGCGTCGATATTTACTAAGATGGATGGCAAGAACCTGCCTAATCTTGAGAATTCTGATTCAAGCACTGAATACTTCACTTGAAAAAAGAAACGAAAAGAAAAAAGAAAAGAAAAGAATAGCAAAAAGGAAAAGGAGAGGCTAAGGTGAAAACCCGCAAAGGGCGCATTGAGACCAAAGGGGTTTTGAATTGAAAACCCAGGAATGGGCAGTTCAAATGTTGATCAAATGTGGGGCATTTGGTAGTCTTGTCCTATCTGAATTAATAAGAAGGAGGGATGCTACATCTTGGGGTATCAGCAAAGTCTTCTAGGACTTCTAAACACATATCAAGTTCAAAAGGGTCCTCAAGAAGTTTGGGGCAGAGAAGCTCATACTACGATATCTGGGGCACCTATTTCCATTTTATTCATTTTTTTGTATTTTTGACAAAATATGCCTTCTTGATTAATTTATTCTCATTTTGCATTCTAGCAAAATTTGTTATCTTGATTGATTCATTCATTTTGAGCTTTGCTCTCAACAAAATTTCATCTTATCCAGTTTGATAATCTTTTCGAGCATTTTTTATGAAATAACGATTAACGAACTGAATATTCAAGCAGAAGGAGTTCTGCATATTACTTTGAAAGCTTCTAAATAATATAGGAACCTGAAGCAGGACTATTGTTTGGAACACACCAAGTTTAAAGATCGAAATGTCTAAAAAGGGAGTCTAAATTAAGACCGTCTTTTCGAATTTTATTGTCCAAGCATGGATTGAACAAAATGACAAAATGTCGTGTTGGTGACAATGCTTCAATGAACAAACGAGTAATGATTACCGAGTGTTAAGAAGAAGTTTCTCAGAAGAGAAAAGTTCTACATTTGTGCATAAACATTTGGTACAACACCTTGGGAATGGTGTAGGTGACCAAAGAGATTCAGATCTTGTATCCTTGAATTGCAGTGGGAGAGAGTTGAAAAAGAGCCAGATCTTATACTCAGTGGGAGGAAGATGGCTCGAACTTTATGTCCCAAAATTACTGTGGACTTAACCTTGAAGATTACAACGGATTGAACTTTGAAGATTACAATGGGGGCAATCCGGCTAAGTGAGAGATGAGTGTTACTAGCCGGACAAGATGGCATTCTGACGTGTTGGTAATGGAGCCTAAATGGACAAAGAGGAATGACAACCCAAACATTAAAAGGGATCATTCTCATGACACTCTGCATTCATACAAATATCATTCCATGTAAATATTATACATACACATCTAGTTAGGAGCATTTGATTCATTTTGATCATGACATCCTAATCACTAGGCACAAGTAGGTCCATGAAATGGATTCTACAGATCATGTTCCCTAGAGAACAGATCAATGAAGTTACCTTTCCTGGAAGTATAGTGGAGCAGATTAAAGCTACGATGGCGAATCTTGCTTCCTTGGTATTGTAATTAAATAGATTGAAGCCGCAACGGCAAATCTTACTTTCCTGGCGATGTAGTGGATCAGATTGAAGCTACAACGGCGAATCTTGTTCCCCAACATTGTAATTAAAGAGATTGAAGCCACAACGGCAAATCTCACTTTCCTGGCAGTACAGTGGAGCAGATTAAAACTACGACGGCAAATCTTGCTTCCCTGGTATTGCAATTAAAAGGATTGAAGCCGCAACAGCGAATCTTACTTTCCTGGCGATGAAGTGGATCAGATTGAAGCTACAACGACGAATTTTGTTCCCTGACATTGTAATTAAAGAGATTGAAGCCACAACGGCGAATCTCACTTCCCTGGCAGTACAGTGGAGCAGATTAAAGCTACGACGGCAAATCTTGCTTTCCTGGTATTGCAATTAAAAAGATTGAAGCCGCAACGGCGAATATTACTTTCCTGGCGATGCAGTGGATCAGATTGAAGCTACAACGGCGAATCTTGTTCCCCGACATTGCAATTAAAGAGATTGAAGCCACAACGACGAATCTCACTTCCCTGGCAGATTAAAGCTACGACGGCGAATCTTGCTTCCCTGGTATTGTAATTAAAAAGATTGAAGCCGCAACGGCAAATCTTACTTTCCTGGCGATGCAGTGGATCAGATTGAAGCTACAACGGTGAATCTTATTCCCCGACATTGCAATTAAAGAGATTGAAGCCGCAACGGCGAATCTCACTTCCCTGGTAGTACAGTGGAGCAGATTAAAGCTACGACGGCGAATCTTGCTTCCCTAATATTGCAATTTAAAAGATTGAAGCCGCAACGGTGAATCTTACTTCCTTAGTGGTGCAGTCGGACTGATTGAAGCTACAACGGCGAATCTTGTTCCCCGACATTGCAATTAAAAAGATTGAAGCCACAACGGTGAATCTCACTTCTCCCTAAGCAGTAGTGGAGCAGATCACATCCAGTCTTATCTTCCTAAGCAGTAGTGGAGCAGACGAAAGAAACCAATCCTATCTCCCTGGAGTTGCAGTGGAGCGGATTAAAACCACAGATCTTATCTCCCTAAGCAGTAGTGGAGCAGACGAAAGAAACCAATCCTATCTCCCTGGAGTTGCAGTGGAGCGGATTAAAACCACAAATCTCATCCCCTGAAGGCACAGTGGACTTGAATGAAGCTACTTGAAGAGAAGCACCCAAAGAAGTCAAGCCTCGGCGAGACCAGGAAAATTTGGTCCTTCTTAGTCTTTGCTTTGTTCTCGTTACACGAAAACGAGCAAAGAGGGGCAGCTGTAGAAGCCCAAATTCGCTGGCCCAGTAAAAATAAAAACAATGGCCCAAAACAAAAATTAAAAACCTAGCCCAACTAAACCCAAAACCAACAGCAAAAAGATAGCAGAAAAAGAAAAGAGAACCCTATGTGCGCCGCACCTAGGGCCGCCCTTAGGCCTGCCATTGCCACTACCTCTGTTCGTCGCCGCCGCACGCCTCCTCCACGCGTGTCTGACACCTGCAAGAGACCACCAAACAAAGCAACAACAGTAATAAATGGCAAAGGACAAGGATTAGAAACAGAACGGTTTTTGTAATTTGGCTATAAAAAAGCCACAATATCTCATTGTACTTTTTTTTACGAACACCCATCAATAAATTGAAAATCAGAAACAGAAGTTCCAAAAGGTTGCTCTTCTTTAAAAAACTTATTCTCTTCGTTCTCTTTTTCATAGTTTTTGTTTTTTTTTCTTTTCTTTTATTTCAAATATATTTAAAAGTAATTAAAAAAACAAAAAAAGGGAAAAAAAGAAGGTTACCTGAATCGGCCCCTAGGCCCGCCGTCGATGGTGATTCACCGTCGCCGGATGTGGGTTCAAGAAGGGGCCGAAGTTCTTCTCTTTCCCCTCGTCTCTTCGTTCCATGGCCTCGTCCCATGAGCGTGTTTCAAGGCGCCGATAGGAGCTATCTTCGCACGACTCCGATCACCGGACAATGGAGGCATAGCGGCGGCAGGGTTTCAATCTTGGAACCCTAGCAGAGAATGGGGGGTTTTCCTTTATTTTTTCTTTTTTTTTCTTGCGTTCTGTAAAGAATAAAGTAGTAGAAAAATAAAGAAATTTTTTTTAGTTTTTATTTTGATTGTGATACAATGCCGTTTAAAGGGGGAGATTTGCGCATGCTTTGCCCTAAATGGGTAATTTATGCATTTAGTCCCTCCGTTTTGCGCTGAAGCGCAATCCAACTTTCTGTTTCTTTTAGATTTGGGCTGCGAATTTTGTTTTTGTGTTTCAACCAGGTCCTTTGACCGTGTACAGGCCTTTGCGCTGAAACGCTGCGTCTTGGACTGGGGAATATTTCCCTGAGGGTCTTTCGAGCCTTGAGCGCGCTTCATTTCAGCCCCTGACCCTTTTATTTGCGAATTTGGTCCCAAATTATTGGCCTGATTCCAATTCGATCCTCGGCCTTTTTAGCTTCAAGTTTTTTTATTTATTTATTTTTATTTTATATAAATATACATATTTAAAACCAGTTTTATTTAATATTTTACTTAATGTTATATATATATTTTAAAAATTTCAGATTTTGTCATATACATGTACATGCATGCGTTCTTAATACGTACATATTTTTACAATCAATATATATACATACTTATATTTTTTTATTTATGCTACAATGATACGGGGGTTGCGCGCGGACCAAGATCGAGTTGCCAAGTCACGGGAAACTCTTACGAAAGCTCTAAAACGAATAGATCTAAAAATTAAAACAAAGAACAAGATTAAACTAATCAGATCTGAAATTAAATCCCCAAATTCAATTAAATGAGCAGCAAGGAACAAAGAACGAATGAATAAATGTATTCGGAGTTCAAGAAGATGAAATTGAACTCCAATAGTGAAATCCCACAAGCCGAATCTGCCAAGAACACCAAAATAGTAATTAGATTGAAACAATCAGATTTTTAATTGGAAGATTAGGGATTTGGGTGGAAAAAAGAAAAGAAAGAAATAGATGAAATTGAACGGTTCAAGAAGTGAATTTAAGTTGCGATTCGGTCCAATTGAACACCCAAGTTGAATTGCCCAAATTTCAGCAACCGAATTTCACCCAACAAGAAGAAATAGAAAACGGCAAGAACCCTAAATTTTGGGGAATTTTGAATCGATTAGATGCTGCCAATAAAAGAACCGATTAAATGAAGAGTTCTTGGAGTTTGAATCAAGGCTGAAACACAAACAAAAACAGCAAAGAAGTAGATATAGATTCGGCATCAACAGAAATAAAGAAAAGAAATTGAACAGCAAGAATAAAAGATAAGTCCTAAAGATCCTTGAAATCCCGAAAGATCTCACAAATCTCTTCAAACGGCTCTAATCTCCCCTCCAAAGAATATCGATGGCAAGAAGAAGGTTGAAGATGGCTCCCACAATCAAAAGATTGTTAAAACAACTTCTAAAGAAAACTCAAGAGAGAAATCTTGGAGAAAACTCAAAGAAAATTCTGCTCTCTCAAATCTGAAATTTAAGAATGAATCTAAGTGTTATATACAAGGGGTGGCCGGCCATGCCTTTAAATAGGCCTCAAGTAATCCTAATCTAACAAGTAACTAATAAAATTAAACCTAATTAATAGAATAAATAAAGGAAAATTCGGCCAAGCATATATATGGGCTGTTTTTGGGCCGAATTTTACATGTATGTTCCTACAGCTTAAAAAATTAAATTAAACAATTAAAATGTTTATAAATTGGGCCCTTTGACATTTTGGCCTGATTTTCAACTAAGTATGAAGGAATTTCTTGATTGGGCTGGAATTTGGTTATTGGGCCTCGCCTTCAAGAATTTGGGCTTGTAATCCATCTCCTACCAAATTTGGGTCGTTGATGCTCGTAACGGAGATCCAATACGCCTTGGCTGCAAGATTCAATTTCTTGGACCAAGATTTCCAAGATTTGAAATCTTAAATTTCTCGATTCTTGAAATCGCTCCAAACAGCAAAATTGGGCCAAGATTCGGTTTCTTGATTTTCTTGAAAACAAGAAAGTGAATCTTGATTTTCTTGTTCTTTTGTGTACGCATCTAAGGCCTTGCTAACAAATTCTTGAATGGTCCCATTTAGTTTGGAACGCATTTGTTGGGCCTTTGATCTCGTTATTGGGCCTTGTGGTAGTTTGAGCCCATCACGTTCTTGGGTTGGGCCTTTGAGACTCGTATCATACAATCTATATGGTTTTTTTTATTTTCATATATACATGTATATACACATTTTTTTATAATATACATACGCACATATTTTATGTTATAGATTTATACATACACGTATTTTATATTTTATAACTCCTACATATGTATAAACATATATTCCTCTTTTGTGTATACCTTATAATCTAAAAAAATAAGTATACCTATATACATTTTTAAATGTACATATGAACATACTTACATTTTTATTTTATAATACTTACAGGTTTTTTTATTTAATATATATATTTATATATTTTTTTATACTCTATAATATGCATTTCTTATTTTCATAACTTAAAATTATACATGCATACATACTTTTTACATAATTGTATTTATTTCATTTATTATCATTGTTATTTGGTGTTTATTTATTTATCCATGTACACTTTTACTTTTCTAAATTGTTAGTTCTATTTATTTATTCGTTTGCTTTGTTTATGTAATCACCTCGTTATTTCATTTTGCATATTATATGGTTGTTACTCATATTACTATGCTTACCTCGTCGTATTTGTTATTGTTTTTCTATGCATATTAACACCATACATCAAAAAGAAATTTTTTTAATAAGGAAATATTTCGTATTTAGAAAATCCGAGAAAAAAATCGTGCCCTAACTTACTGAGCTTCGATTTTTCTCTCGTTAATTCTAAATAATTGAATATCCTTTTAAAACTAAAATAAATGAGGTTTAAATAAAAAATAAAAGGCAAGCTTACTCTCAAAATACGAGATGTCGGGTCCTAACTTACTGGATGTGACATCTTGTTACTTCGAGATAAGAAGGCATTTTCCATTTTTATCTATTCGAGTAATTTTAAAATAACACAATAAAGAGGGATCATATTTTTAAATTCTTTTCGAGTTTTAATTTTCGACACCAAGACATTAAGTAATCAACAAGGTACCAATTTTGGGCGTATCGAGGGTGCTAATCCTTCTTCGTGCGTAACCGACTCCCGAACCCATTTTTCTGAATTTCGTAGACCAAAATCGTTGTTTTAATAAAAAATAAATCGTTTATTAAAAACAACCACTTTTCGGTGACCCGATCACACCTCATCAAAGAAGATTGGTGGCGACTCCCATTTTTGTTTTCATTTTCAAAATCCAATTCGGCCCCGTTTTCATCAAAAAAATGGTGTCAACAGTATTCACATTGTGCGTTTGCATCATACCCTTTCGGATACGGAAGTTGTAGAGGCTTCATAGGAAAAGGCGAAACAACACGTGCATCAAACAAATTTTGATACAGTTCCCTATACGTTATTGGGATTGGTGTAAACTGGAACTTCTCAGTCTTTATTTCGGAATCTTGCCTTGATGAATTTTGTTGATTACCAACCACCTTTCTTGGCTAACTCACAATAACTGATTTAGAGTAACCCGTGTTGTTCACCTCATTTTCTCTTCTCTTTGAGACTGACCTCTTGTTACTCTCCTCTACATCAATTTTCCTGCTTCTTATAGCATTTTCGATCATTTCACCATTCATAACTATGTCAGAAAAGATTTTTGTAGCACTTCCTAACATATGCGTAATGAATGGGGCTTTCAGTGTATTGACAAAGAGCATTGTTGTTTCCCTTTCTAATAGTGGCGGTTGAACTTGAACGGCCACCTCCTTCCACCTTTGTGCGTACTACCTAAAGCTTTCATTCGATTTCTTTTCCATGTTCTGTAGAGTGATTCTCTCAGGAATCGTTTCTGCTACATGACTGTACTGCTTCATAAAAGCCTACGCCAAATCTCTCCATGAACCAATCCTGGTACGACTTAATTATTTGTACCATTTGGACGCTGCCCCTGTGAGGCTATCCTGGAAGCAATGTATCAATAGCTGGTCATTGTTAACGTATCCAGTCATTTTCCTGCAGAACATGGTGATATGAGCCTCTGGGCAAGTTGTCCCATTGTACTTATCGAATTCTGGCATCTTAAAGTTATGAGGGAGTACCAAATCCGGAACTAAACTCAGTTCTTTAGCATCGATCCCTCGATAGCTTTCAGTGACCTCCATCACCTTGAACTTCTCCTCGAGCCACTTGCACTTTCTTCTAACTGTTTCGGTAACTCTTCCTTTATTCTTTCCTTCTCAGCCACTTCATCAAAGTCAGGAATGACAGAGTTAACAGGGTTGTTTCTGGGGTTAGAGCCCAATCTAGCTTGGAAGTTTGAAGCACCAGCCTGAAACTGCTGAGGCATGATGGTGACAGTAGATTTGTAATGGTATTCAGCTTGAGTTCGCACATGTGGAGGGGTGAAGCCTGGAGGATAGAGAGGTTCATTATCATTTCCCTTTTCGACATTTGCCATGGGGCCCTTTCCTTTATCACTTCCCCCAGTTAATAGTTGGTCAGCTTCGCCATCATATCCTTTTGGGATTCCTGCATTTTCTCTGACATATCCTATTGCATCTTGTCTAACCGTTCTTGCATTTGTAGCTGAAGTTGGTCTTGCATCTCCTTCTGGTACTGTTCGAGCTTTCCCAATCTTTGATCCATATCTTTAATCATTGCTCGAGTGTCGTAATGGTGTTTGGTTGGTTTCCAGGTTAACTGAGTAATGATTTTAGTTAATTAGGATCATTTAGTGGTGTTTAATGCATATGATGTAATGTAATGCAAATGCATGAAATGAATACAAAAAGAGACGTTGATTCCTGTTCAATTCTTTACTAGAAAAATTCACTAGAATACAAATCTCTTTACATAAAGCGGATATATATACGGCTTCACCCTCGTACTCCAAGCGAAGACATCGACCATTCGGATATTAAGATGCATCTCGTGAATTTGAGCTCCTTTTTATTTGATCTAGGTCGTAACTCCTTGCTCACTCACGTTCATTAGCTTTTTTAAAAGATTGGGACATTTGATGACTTTTGAATAAACTTTGACAATTTGAATCCTCAGGTCATGCAGCAAAGTCGTATACTCCTCTTGTTAGGCTATTACCTTTCGTGTCACGTTTTCTTAGACTATGCTCGGACAACCGTATTATCTTCCACCTTATCAAGAAACCCATTTTTCGTGGCAAGTTCTTTATTAACAACCAAACGTGAATCAACACCTCTTTTCTATGATGAAATGCCATGCAGTCAAAAATTTCATGCAGCCAAAACAAAACACACAAGTTAGTATCATGCATAAAATCATAATCCAATGTACACAGGAAATAATAAAAGCACCTATTTAGGACTCCTCTAGGGTTTGGTATAGCTCTACCTAGGGCAAGTTCCTAAGGTTTACTATATGAGGGTTAGTTTCTAAAGCAAATGTACCTAAACCAGCAGATTACTCGATCTTTACCCATTATAGGCTCATATGAATCGAGTTTAGTTCAGGGGAATACATTTCGCTATGGCTGCACGGAGATGAAAATCTCATGAAGACATAGGTACAGATGTATCCCGAAAGCGGTCCACTACCCTGCACGGAGGTGAAAACCTCACGAAGGACTAGTTTCTCGCTCCCACTTAAAGGGGTAAAATTGACCAACCAATGAAATGTAAAATGCAAATACAAATTAATCGACTTGGACCAATCATGAAAACATATCCTGATGAAAAATAATGGACGCGAAGGGAAATCATGATTTTAAAACAAAATTTGATTTTTTCGATACAAGACAAAAATTTAATCAATTTATGGCTCGACTCTCTAGTGTCCCTAGCGGAGTCGCCAAGCTGTCGAAACCATTTTTTTTGAAAACAAAAATTTAGTTGTCGACTTTAAAAAAACAAAAATGGGAGTCGCCACCGATCCTTGATTGAGGTGTGATCGGCTCACCTTAAAAACAATTTTGGTCTACGAAATTTGAGAAAACAAGTTCGGGAGTCAGTTACGCACGAGGAAGGGTTAGCACCCTCGCAACGTCCAAAATCGGTACCGAATTTGATTATTTAATGTCTTGGTGTCGAAAATTTGAAAAGATTTTAAAAGAAAACTTTTTATCTCGTGAATGAATCAAGATAATAAAACATTCTTATTTCAAAGAAATAAAACACCACACTCAGTGAGTTAGGGCACAATATTTTTAAATCTTCAAAATACCGAATATTGCCTTTTGTTTTAGAAATTCTTATTTCGAGATAATAGAATGTTAGGACCAGTAAGTTAGGACTCGACATTTTTGAATTCCCGAGAATAAGCTTTTATTTGAAATTTGTGAATTTATTGAAAAATGAATACTTGGCTTTCTAAATTCGACGAAAAATAATCGCAATCCAATAAGTTAGGACACGA
This sequence comes from Gossypium hirsutum, assembly GCF_007990345.1. Taxonomy (NCBI): domain Eukaryota; kingdom Viridiplantae; phylum Streptophyta; class Magnoliopsida; order Malvales; family Malvaceae; genus Gossypium; species Gossypium hirsutum. The sequence goes on from NC_053443.1 coordinate 59,423,862, forward strand.
TCTTTCTCGAGAATCATGAATGCCAAATATTTTGAAAATTTACAAAATATGACGATTTTAATGTTTTGATGCAACCAAAATAAATATTTTCTAAAAGGTATGTTAAAAAGTTAATGTATAACATGCAACAAATACTTTAATTTAAATTATGTATATTTACAAGATATGAATATGAAAATTGTGAAAATAAAATAAAAGTATAGAAGTATGTATATGTGTATATATTTACAAAATAAAAAACATATAAGTATACACGTATTGGTAAATCAGGAAAATACATACATGTATATTAAAATACTTATATATATGTACAATATGTATATAAATAACGGAGTATATATAGAATAATAAAAATGTTTATAATAACTCAAAAATATAAAAACGTATATATATAATATAAAAAATGTGTATTTTGAATTATAAAATGTGGGAAACATGTGTGGATTTTAAAATGTGTATGTATACACACATATATATATGTGTGTTTGTAAAAAAAATATGAAAAATAATATAAAAAAGCGTACGTATATACATATTTATAAAAAAAAATTTGAAACCATAGTATAGAAGTATATATATATGTGTGTATAAAAGTTAGGAAATAAAATAAAAAAACCTATGTATAAAATATGTACCAATATACGTGTACTATATACAAAACAATATATATATTACATAAAAATCAATGCATGCATATGAATATAAAAAAAATAATAATAGCATAATATAATAGTGATAATGATGTTAAAAAATAGTAAAAATAGTTCAAACAGATGGACTGAATTGAACTAAAGACGAAAAAATAGGGGCAAATTCAAAATAAATAAAAAAGGATCAACTTGAATGCGCAGGAAACAATGGAGGACCAAAAGGGAAATTAATCCCGCCCTCCTAAATGCTGCATAGCACTGGATTAAAACGTCACGCGGGTAAAATATTTGGGCCAAATTTTAAGGAAAAAATAGACTGATTTAAACACCCCTCACAAGACTGAGGACCAAATGTGCAATTGGCCCATTTTAAAGAAATGCGCGGATCTTGGGACAGGGTCGGGTCACCGCGCGGGTCATGGCCCCATACGGCGCCGTTTTGCAGCTGTTATAAAACGTAAAATTTCCCTTCAAAATTCAATTTTCCCTTCTCAATTCTAAATAGCAGAGAAACCCTCTGCTAGGGTTTCTCTTTTTTATGCCGCCCCCGCCACTCAAGCCATTCCATGGCCTTCGATTGCGACGGAGAGGGAACACCGCGACGACACCAGGTAAGATCCTCTCTCCTTTTTTATATTTTAACTGAAAAAATCAAAAACAACAAAAAAAAAAGAAAAAAAGAAAATCCTATCTAAGATTGATGAACACCCAAGAATAAAACGAAAAAATTCACCTTTAGTATTCAAAAGATTTCTCTATTTTCCTCTCCCCCTTTTACAATCTCTGAAGTGGCTTTATATAGCTGAAAAAAAAATCAAAAAGCTATTTTATATTCTGTTATTTGCGATTGTTGTTGTTTAGATCAGTTTTTTCACAGGTATGAAGGCTGTTGAGGAATGCGCACGCACGTGGAGGCGCAACTCTCGCGGAGGGGCACTCTGGCTCCGAGTCGTGCGGCGGTTGGAGTTGCTGGAGGCTGTCACTAAGGTTTTTTGCTAGAAAAGTTTAGTTTGTGGGCATAAGGTTAATTTGGGTTTTGGGCTGTTAATTGGGTCTGTTTTGAGTGGGCCGGGTAATTTGGGCTTGTACAATAATAATCACTATTGTTATTATTAATTGATATTTACCTTTAAGCTTAACATTGAATTTTTTCTAACAAATGTTGCAAGAATACATTTTAAGGTTTCATCCATTATTAAAAATGATAAAGGATAAAAGTTTGGAGAAAATTTCAAACTAAATTTTTTACCCCCGATTATATTATTGAACTAATTTTTGTTATAAAACATTCGTTGTTTATTATATTATTGAACTCTAAATTAAAATATATTAAATCCTTTTATAATAATTTTATGAATAATACCATAAATAAATGGAAATTATATTGTATTCTTTTATAGATTTTCTAATATATGGCTATATTATAAAACTACTATATTGTTGAAAACTTTATTTTATGTAGTTTTAAACATAAAAGTAATAAATATAATTAGATTAGTTTGTATATATGAAATGTAAAAGGTCCATTAATTTGTATAAAAAAGTAAATCAATTAAATAATATTTAAAGTATTTAAAATAATGGTTGTACCTATATTAAAAGAACAGTTAATTCAGATGGTATTTATGTAAGATATCATATAAGATGCAAACATATTGTCAGGTTAAAAATTCATAAACACATAAAATTATTATCATTTATGCCATTAACAAATAAAAAACAGAAAAATATAATGAGCGCCCGCTTTGCATGCGAGAGGCATCCCCCGTATCTCGCTTGCATTATATAATTTTCCTTTTTCTAATGTCAAGAGTTCCTTCAAACAGCGTAGTTCATTGAGTTTGGTCTCCAACTCTGTCTTCTTCTCCCTTGTTCATCTAACCTCAGCCAGCTGCCAGAGTTTTCGTCTTAAAGCGCATTAGGGATCACTGTCCCTGGCCAAGTTCCAATTCCCTCTTATCTCGTTACAAAAGGTGTATATATTCATAAAGTTCCTCGCTTGCTATATCAATATGCAGCAGCTTAGATGAATATCCAGTTGACCTTTATTGATTATTTCGCTCTACATTCAAGTCCATTTGGAATTTGATGTGTCCGAATGTTTTTAGCTCTAAAGCCTGCCCCCCTCCTCATTAAACAGTGCCTCCTTTTCTATTTGAAGTTATGTTAATTTCTAGAATTGGATTTCGGGTTGCTTTTATTTTCAAATTGACTTCATTTCTTATGCTTTGATTTTTAGTTCTATTATTTGCTGTTGGCAATATTAATATTTAGAGATATTTCTAAATAAAAATGTGATACTCTTTAGTTACTAAGTTGACAACTTGTTTTGATGATTGTGGTATAGTTTTTAGGCTCCTACAAATGCATGGTTTGTATGAATATACACAAATTACAGTCTTTTTGACAGGTATTTATATATTCATTTTTATTTTTAAATAAATAAATTATTCATTTAAAATTTTAAAAGTTAATGATAAATATATATATATAACTCATTTCACAATTTACTGTCACCAAATAATTAAATCACATTAAGCAAAAGCTACAATTAATTGTTGAGATTTTGGTGTATCTAAAAATAATTGTATGATATAAATAAATTTTATTCATTTGCATTTTACTAATAAATATTATTATTGTTGGAACATTTTCAAATATTTATAGTATTCCAATAACTATAAATGAATGTGTGTAATTAATCAAAAGATAAATCTTTCGGTCATTGGTTAAAAGTTATATCATTTGATTTTTGAAAAATAATTATAACTATTCAAACAATATTACTTGAATAGTTATAAAATTAAATGAATAATTATTATTTTTATTTATTCATAAAGATACCTATTGAAAGATGTCTCTAGGAAGAGACATGAAAATTCTTGTAAATGGGAATGTAATTTCATTTGGAAATCACACCAACAAGTTCTAAAAGTTCTTTCTATCCTTCCTCATTTTCTAATATTATTAGATTGTTCTATAAGAGTTATTGCAGAAATTCTTTGTAGAAATTGAGTTTCTTGTTATACATTGCTTAGTGCTTAGTGGACTATTCTCATCAGTGCAAAATGCAAATAGTCATTGGCTTCATTGTATCCTCGAGGTTAATTTGCTTGAAACTCATTTGCGCACTGAAAATAGGTGGAGGGTGAATATAACCTTAAAGATAGTGGCTTGATACACGCATTGGAGCCTTGTCTTATTTCTTCTTTTTCTATTCGAGTTACATTCGTGTGTTCAAGATTTTCCTCATCGGAGATTTGTATTAAAAATTTTAAGGTTATAGTTCATGATGACTACCACAACACATGAAAGTATAACACTAAGAGAGTTGGCTTCCAACTTTGTCAAACATGATCGGTTTGATGGTGGCAATTTTCGATGATGGTAGAAAAAGATGCACTTCTTATTATCAAATTTGAAGATTGCCTATGTTTTGGATACTCCAAGTCTTGAAGAGAATGAAAACGAATTTGTTGCTGTAACTTGAGAAAGGTAAAAAGGGGACAATGCTGATTACATGTGCATGGTCTACATATTGAATGGTTTATCCGATGGTTTGTTCGACGCCTACCAAAACGAGGTCACTGCTAAAGAATTATGAGACAAATTGGGGACAAGATACCTGACCGAAGATGTTACAAGTAAGAAATTTCTTGTCAGTCATTTCAATAATTATCAAATGGTTGATGGTCATTCTATTATGGAACAATTCCGTGATATTGAAAAAATGTTGAATCAATTTAAGCAATATGATATGAAAATGGATGAAATGATTGTTGTATCCTCCATAATAAACAAACTTCCTCCATCTTAGAAAGACTTTAAAAGAAGTTTAAAACATAAGAAAGGAAATATCTCTTGAGGCTTTGGCAAACCATCTTCGTATTGAAGAAGAATATCGAAAGTAAGATCAGAACCTAAATTCTGAAAAGCCAAAGTGCATGTTATGGAGTAAGTATAGACTACTAAAACATTCAATAGAAAGTTCAAACAGACTGATAGAGCACCTAAGTTAAAAAAGAAACAAAAGGCCTCATGCTATCATTGTGGTAAGCCGGGACATTTCAAGAATGAATGTCAATTTTTAAAGAAGAAATCATCTTCTAAGGTTGATAATAATGAAAAGTTCGTTGCAATGATATTTGAAATTAATATGGCACAAGATGATAATGCATGGTGGATTGATACCGGAGCAACCTAACATGTGTACAAAGACAAAAGCATGTTCACAAATTTCACACAATGTGAAAATGACAATGTCTTGTACATGAGAAATTCTTCCGCTGCAACAATCAAAGCCAAAGGATCTGTTGAATTACAATTCACTTCTGAAAAGGTTTTAACCTTGAATGATGTACTTTATGTATCAGAAGTTGAGAAAAATTTAGTGTCTGGAAGCTTGTTGAATAAGTTTGGTTTCAAACTTGCTTTCGAGATAGATAAGTTTATTTTGTCTAAGGGAGAAATTTTTGTAGGGAAAGGATATTTGTATGAAAGCATGTTCAAACTCAATATTATTAATAAGAACAAAAATATTATTTCTGCTTATATGGTTGAATCTTTTTGTTTGTGGCATTATAGATTAGGTCATTTGAATTATAGAAAATTGAATATTGATAGGCATAAGTTAGATTTAATTCACATAGGTTCATGGTAATTGAACCAAATGATTCAATTTCAATTAATAGCAAGACATATAGGTTCATGGTAATTGAACCAAATGATTCAATTTCAATTAATATCATTATTGAATCAAGAGATGCTATTTTCTATGAAAATAGATTTAATTCTATTTCAAGACAATTACAGCCACAACAATTTATTCTGTAACAGCCCGTTTTTAGTCAAATCAGAACAGTGGCTTTGGGACCACAATTATGAGGTTTAAATATTTATTTTATTATTATTTTAATGTATACAACATGATAGTATGATTGTGTAAAATTTTCGTTAAGAAATTTTATCGTTTGAATGCTCAATTCGATAAAAAAGACTAAATTGTGTAAAGTGCAAAAGTGGTGTTCTATTAGCTCAAAGTGTCTAATAGGTATAGAACTTGAAAGAGTAAGTCCTTAAGTAGTAATTAGCCCATTTATAAAGTTAGTGGACATTCTTGGACATGATTAAATGAATTTTAATGATTTATAATAAAGGTTAAATACGTAATTAAATAAATAAGTTTAGTAAATTAAAGAAATAACAAAGTATCATATTCTAAACAAGCTTCCACCATAAAAAATACAAATTAGAAACACCATTAAAAGAGCTTCAAGGTTCAGCCAACTATTCCTTATACATGTAAGTGATTTTTGACGCGATTTTTAATGATTTCTATGTTTTCGGAGTTGTTGTAGCTTAATCTAGCTAGCCCATGGACTATTTTGCAAAATTGCTAAAGGTTTAGGGTTTTACCATCTATGAATATGTGTTTCATTTTATGTTTGATGATAGAAAATGAATGGTTGTTTTTAGATAAACAACATTTGTTAAGAGATTTTTTATAAAATTGTCAATTAGGGATTAAATTGAGAAATGTGAAAATTTTGTGGTAGAAATGTGAAATAAATGAAAAATATGGGCTGCTATGATAAAAAGGAAATTCGACTAGCATGGGTAGGGACCTAATTGAAACGATTTGTATTTTTATGAGTTAAGGACTAAATTGTAAAGATGTTGAAATGTTAGGGAAAAAGCATAATTTTTCCATAATGTGATTTTCGGATTAAATTGAATAGATTGTTAATTAAATGGGTTAAATTTGATTACATATAGATCAAGAAAAATGAAGTTCGGATTTAGATCGGGGAAAAACAAAGTATTGGACTAGTCGATTCATTTCGTCGTTTTTGTGAATCGAGGTAAGTTCGTATGTTAAGAAGCATTAATATAACTGTGTTTTAAATGCTTTATTATTGAATTAATTGTGAATACGATCCTTCAAAAATGTTTGATGAAGCTTCGACAATGTGAAAATCTCGGCTGAACCTTAGGAATAGATTAGGATACAAATGACATGTCACTAGGGGTTACCGTGATAATGTGATTTGGGTGCTGGTCCTGTACGTCCTACTGGTGGTTGAGTTATCTGACATGTGTTGTGGATTCTCGTCAGCTTGTGTGAGCAGCACCGTGTAGCTACGTCTTGACCGTCAGCTTTTGTGAGCAGACCCATTGATTGCTCAAAAGAGAGCATTATATGAGATATGAGATTGAGATAGCTTTAGCTATGTATATGACATTTAGGGTGCGAGATTCTCGAGTATCCGATAGTATTCCGAATGGTTCAATAGGTATATCAAGGATACAAATGAGTATGAGATTGATACGAGTTAATATAGGTATGTAAATGAACCATGCGAGCATTGAATCGAAGAAACTTGTGAATTTCATATCTAACCTTGTGAAGGAAAATGTGATAGGTTTGTGGATCAATATAAGTTATGTTATGATATGTTAATTGCTCAAATTGTGTGTATATATATATTTGGTAAGTTTTACTTTAAGCATACGAGCTTACTAAGCTTTAAAGCTTACTCTGTTTACTGTTCCATGTTTTATAGTGAATGTCGAAGCTTGCTCGGATTTCGGAGTCGTCGGAGATCTCATCACACTATCAAACTATCACTTTGGTACTTTTGAATTTATGTATTTGGTTATATAACATGTATAGGAGTTATGGTAATTTTGGTCTATAATTTGGTAATGAATTTAGCCATTTGATTTGGCTTGTAAATGATGATTGTTTAGGTATGTGTATAGGCTTATTTTGGCATGATTGTGATATGTATATATATATATGTGCAAATGGCCTTTTTGTTATGTGGGTGATAATTTCATATGTAGTGCTTGTTGTGAATTGGTATTTTGAATACCAAATGATTGAAGTTTGGAGATAAGGCATTCATGTGATTTTAGGCAAGCTAATGTATATATAAAGTTAACCATTTAGGTGTTTTGTGAATGTGAAATTGGTATGTTTTGAATAGGTAAATTATGTTGTTGTGAACATTATAGTTCTTGGTATGGAATTAGCATGAATTAGGCTTGGTTGAGATTGGATTGAATGCTATTTGATGATTTGGTCATAAGCTTTTTAACATGTATAGGTGAAATCAAGATTGGGTGAGAAAGATGGCTTGGAAAATAGGCTATTTTTGTCCTCACGGGCGTGTGTCTCAGTCGTGTGTGACACATGGTTAGGTGACACAGCCGTGTGTCCACTGTTACTTATTTAGAAATGAAGTTAGTATGCCACACACGACCCAACACACAGGTGTGTAACTCAGCAGTGTGGCATGGCCTAGCACACGGCCTGGCACACGGGCGTGTATGGCCATTTTAAAGGTCACATGGGCTAGACACACGGGCGTGTGGTTGGTCGTGTGACCCAAGTCAGTGAGTTACACGGGGTTAGACACGGCCTGGGACACGGTCGTGTGAACCCAATTTGAATGTCCAAACGGCTTGTGACACATGCGTGTCTTTGGCCATGTGAGACACACAGCCGAACCACACGTGTGTGTGTCCCCTTTATTTTGAAAAATTTTCAATGTTTCCAAAAATTTTCTGAATAATCGGTTTAATCTCGAAACATTTATAATGCATGATTTGGGCCTTGTAGACTCGTATTAGAGATAGTATGATTGATTGTGAATGATTTTTATTTGGAAATGAAATATGTATGAGAAATGGATTTTTGTTTAACTGTTAAGTCCGATAATGCTCCGTAACCCTATTCTGGCGATGGATATAGGTTAGCTGTGTTACATTTGTTGGTATCAGAGCTACAATTTAATCGATTCTAGGACTAACGTAGTGTATATGTGAATCTAACTATACATGCCATATACAACCTGTGATAGTGTGATATCTCCTGACAGTTTTAAATCTTGTTTTCATATAGCTATGGATCCCAATCAAGCAGTGACTCATGATGTTGAAAGTAATGCGCCAGCCTCCGTACATGGAGTAGTACAGTCTGAATTGAGACCTGTGTCTGAAAGTCAGGGAGGAGAGGCTAAGAAAGCCTTCTTCCAAATGATGAATGAATGGTTCACTGAGTTTGTCCAAACTAATCCGGCTGCTCAGCAACCTCCACCCCTACCTATTCCCTAACCGAGTTCTTGTAGCTCCTCAGGGTTTGGAACCTTTACGCTTAAATAAACCACATATTGATAAAATTCAAAAACACGGGGCTGAAGAGTTTAGAGTTGCAGTTGATGATGATCCTGAGAGATATTGCATATCAGTGGTGGAACACTTTGATATCTGTGATACCGAGAGAATGAGTCACGTGAGAATTCTTTCAGACCGAGTTCACTAGTATATTTTCTCTTTACGACACTAATGTAATTGCCTTGATTGATCCTGGATGGACTTATTCATATGTCTGTATGAATTTAATGTTTAGTAAAAGTTTGTCTGTTGAGTCAACTGAATTTGTGATTAAAGTATCGAACCCCTTAAGCAAGTATGTTCTAGTTGAGAAAGTTTACAAGAATTGTCCTTTGATGACTTGGGGTTATTGTTTTCCAGCTAATTTGATGTTTTTACCATTTGATGAATTTGATGTGATCTTAGGTATGGATTGGTTGACTCTGCATATGCTGTTGTGAACTGTAGAAGAAAGACTATTAAGTTGAAATGTCAGAATAGTGAAATTCTTCGAATTGAATCTGATGAGTTGAGTGGATTGCCTGTTGTGATATCGTTGATGTTAGCTCAAAAATATGTGAGGAAAGGTTGTGGAGCTTATCTTGCGTATGTACTAGATGCAAAAGTGTCTGAATCGAAGATTGAATCAATATCAGTGGTTTGCGAATATCCGAATGTGTTTCCAGAAGAGTTGCATGGGTTGCCACTGATCAGAGAGGTTGAGTTTGCTATTGAAATAGTACCGGGAACATGACCAATATCAATAGCTCTGTACAGAATGGCTTCGACAGAATTGAAAGAATTGAAAGCTCAATTACAAGAGTTAACAAATAGAGGTTTTGCGCGACCTAGCTTTTCGACTTGAGGTGCACCAATGTTACGAATAAGAAAGATGGATCGATGAGATTGTGGATTGACTATCGTCAACTCAACAAGGTTACGAATAAGAATAAGTATCTTTTGCCAAGAATTGATGATTTGTTTGATCAGTTGAAAGGAGCAACAATATTTTCAAAGATTGACTTACGATCTGGCTATTACTAGTTACGAGTTAAAGATTTGGATGTGCCGAAAACTGCATTTAGAACAAGGTACGGGCATTATGAATTTCTTGTTATGCCATTTAGATTAACTAATGCTCCTACAGTTTTTATGGATTTGATGAATCAAATTTTTAAAGAGTATTTGGACAGATTCGTAGTTGTGTTCATTGATGATATTTTGATCTATTCCTAAGATGAATCTGAGCATGCAGAACATTTGAGGATTGTGTTACAAACATTGAGAGACAAACAATTGTTTGCTAAATTTAGCAAATGCGAGTTTTGGCTCCGAGAGGTTGGATTTTTGAGACATATTGTTTCAGCGGAAGGCATCAGAGTTGATCCAAGTAAGATTTCAGCAGTTGTTGACTGAAAACCACCAAGAAACATGTCTGAAGTCAGAAGTTTTCTGGGATTAGCTGGCTACTATCGGCGTTTTGTAAAAAGGTTCTCAATGATTACTACACCGATGACTCGATTGTTATAGAGAGATGTAAAGTTTGAATGATCTGAGAAATGCCAACAAAGTTTTGAACAGTTGAAAGCACTGTTAACTAAAGCACTGTTAACTAAAGAATCAGTTCTAGTTCAACCTGAGTCGAGTAAAGAGTTTGTGATTTTTAGTGACTCATCATTAAATGGTTTGGGATGTGTTTTGATGCAAAAGGGCAAGGTGATAGCTTATGCTTCTAGACAGTTAAAGCCGCATGAAAAGAATTATCTGACGCATGACTTAGAGTTGGCCGCTATTATTTTTGCATTGAATATTTGGCGACATCATTTATTCAGTCATGTAACACCCCTTACCCGAGACCGTTGCCGGAGTCGAACATAAGGCGTTATCTAACTTAACTTACTAGTTCGGAGCATAAAAATTTACTTTTAGAATTAATTTCACTATTTACAACAAAACTGTTCACTTGCGCGACTGTCACTAATTTAATTATAACTCGAGTTACGAAACTCAAAATTTAAATCCATAAATTTTCCCTGAAACTAGACTCATATATATTCTTACCATAAAATTTTTAGAATTTTCGTTTAACCAATTAGTACAGTTTATTCATTGAAGACTCCCCTATTTCACTGACCGACGATTCTGACCATGACTCACTAAAAATAAATTATCTCACTATACAGACTTCATATGGTGTTTCTGCTTGTTTCTGTAGAAGATAGACTCACTAAGAAATCCATAAATATAAATTATGACTCATAATTATTTCTGTACAGTTTTTAATTAATTTCTAAAGTCAGAACAGAGGTCTTCAAAAACCATTCTAACCCTGTCTCACTAAAATTCAAATATCTCAAAATATAAAATTCCTTTGCCTACACCGTTTATTTCATGTAAAAATAGACTTGATAAGATTTAATTATATATGTCATTCACTATATAATTCCATTTAGAAAATTTTTGGTAATTTTTCAAACTCACGTCACTGCTGCTGTCCAAAAACTGCTTCTTTGCAAATTTTTGCTCTTTTATAGTTTCCTTGTATTAGCACCAAAACATGTACTTTACTAACCATTTCAATAGCTAATCTTTAGCCATATCATATGAACATACTCAACATTTTCGTAAATTAGTCGATAACCTTTTCTTTTCCTCGATCACTTTCACTATTCATTCTTTCTTGATCTATATTAACACAATTTAATACATTTTATCAACATTACATTCAAATACAATTCATACACAATATTTTAACAAACTTACATTTTTTTTCATAACTTTTCAAAAATTACACTTTTGTCCCAAAGCTCATAAAAAAATAAAATTCACTAAATTTCTTAAATTTCAAACCTCACTAAATCATATTTCATGCTCATAACAGCCCTCAATTTCACAAAATCACAACTTTATGCACACTTTACTATCTTTCACAATTTATCCCTTTTTCAACATTTTTATCGAAATTCATCTAGTAAAACTCATAATTAGCACTTCAAACATTCATTATCTAACATCACTCATCAAATTACAACTATATCATGAATGGGTCAATTTTTAAACTTTAATTCCATTTAAAATAAATGGTACAAACATGAAATTCAAGCTTTAATAAGCATAAAAATATGAAAATAATTAAAAATGGGGCAAGAAATCACTTACAATTGAGCTTAGAAAAATCAAGAACCCTAGCTATTAGGACATGAAACTTTCAGCCGCAAGCTCCAAATTTTGAAGAAGATGAACACTTGTTTTCATCTTATTTTGTCTTTTATTCAAATTTGACAAAAATGCCCTTGACCCATTTACTTAGATATTTTTCTAGAATTACCCTTATGTGTTCATAACACTAATTTATGGTCTATTTGCCACATAAACACTTCCAATTTCATGCAATAATTCAATTAAGTCATTTAATCACTAATTAGACACACTTTGCATTTTTTTTAGCCCTAAAAATTCAATTAGGCACTAAATCATTAAAATTTCCTATCCATATTTTCACACAATATTTCAATCAATCGGTAATTAATAAAAATTTATAAAATCAAACTATTTCACTTCGAATTTGTGGTTACGAAACCACTGTTTCGATTAGACCTATTTCAGACTATCACAATTCTCCCCCATTAAGGATTTTCATCCCCAAAAATCTTACCTGTAAATAAGTTGGGAAATGTTTCCTCATAGTCTTATCGGTTTCCCATGTTGCCTGTTCTACTCTATGTCGTTGCCATAACACTTTAACCACATACTCAGTCAATTCAACACACAAATTCTTATCAGACACTAAATTCATGCATACATACGAGTGAGTAGAACCAGGATCAATCAATGCATGAACATTAGTGTCGTAAAGAGAAAATATACCAGTGATCACATCAGGGGAAGATGCTTCCTCGCTTGGATGGTATAAGCTCTTGCTGGAGCTCTCGCTTCTGATCATTTTGTGGTGTCTTTTGTTACACCTTTACCACTAATTCTAGTCCCTATATTTCTCGATGGTCTTCCTCTAGTAGTCACACTGCTCGATTTCACATTCTGAAACTTTTCTATCTCTTCTCTTTCTGGAATATCTTTCACAAAATGATCTTGAGATCCACATTTAAAACATGCTCGGCTGATTAAATAACATTCCCTCAAATGTCATTTTCCACAGTGTTGACATTCCGGTCTAGTAGATTTAACACTACCTACACTTGCCATAGAGGTCGCTTGAGCTTTAGAACTTGAATTTTGTCTTCCTCGATCTCTTTGAAAATTCACAGTAGAAACATTTGATCTAGTATTCATTCCTCTAGAGGAATGCTAGAGAAACAAAACATGTATGGGTGTTCATTGATAATAAATTAAGAAAATTAAGAAAAAAATACTAGAGAAACAAAACATGCTACAAAAACAGAAAATAGAAAACAGAAAATGAGAAACAAAAAACTGCTAGAGAAACAAAACATGCTAGAGAAACAGAAATTTTTGTGTTCATATTCCTTTCTAAGCTGCAAGATTTGTTACCAAGTCAAAGAATTGATTTTCAAGAAAGAAAACAAAACAAATAAATACAATTTGTGATTTAAGTAAAGTCTAAATTTGATTATGAATCAGTTTACATGCATCAAGTTATATCGTTTAATTTAAATGCAAAATTCAACATCTAAAAGCTAAGCTCATATGCTTAAATGAGACCAAAAGAAACTCATATTCTTAAATTAAAATATGGTAATTTAAATTTATTTGGTTTGGTTTGAATTATAAATAGATTATATTTCCAACTTTTACATTGGGGGGTACATTATAAATTAGGGAGCATTGTCACTATTAAAGCTTGAACCTAAACTTCCATATGCAAAGTGAGAGCTTGTCCCTTTGCTTTTAATAGTGTAAGTCTTAATTTTCACCCTAAATCTAAATCTTGAAGCTAAAATAAAGGGGCCATGGCTAAAGAAAATGTGATGTTGGCTATTCTCATAACAAGCCATCTTGGCCGGTTTGACCCCTCACCATTCCCATCAAGATTTTCAATGGATAACTCCATTTGACTCCATTATTATACCAACAACAAAAGTCTTTGTTTCTCTAAACATATCTACTTCTTTGGATTTGTACCTTACTTTTTTTTCCTTCTCTTTTTATATTTCATTTTTGGTGTGAATATATGCAAATATATACTTTCACATTATTTGACTTCAACTGCTATGGATGGAATCAACTGCTACTTTAAGTTCTACACCTAAGCATTGGTTTGTTTGTATATACATAAATGAGAGCAAAGTAATGTTTTTGAGTTCCACCAATCGAATGGATTTTGTCGGGTTATCTTTGGAAAAACAGAACAAGGTTGGAGAATCAAATCCTTTATCAGCCGTATAATCTTTTTTTTCGCTAACTTCCAGGCAGCAAGAAACCAGATTTCTTCCAAAATATTTCAATAGATATAATCTAAGAAGAAATACATAATCTTCTCTATTACAACTAGATAAGAAAAATTTTCTTAAACGATATACAACATTAAGTTGCACATTGGTTGTAGAAGAAGAGAAAAACCTTACCTTATCGATTTGTTGCAGCAGAGGAGTACGACAACAACGCAGAAGAAAGGACAGTCGACGATAATGCAATAGATTTGGGAAAGGTTCGAGTCGTGGAGGGCGATGTAATTGGCTAGGGTTTTTGATTTGGGGAAGATTTGGGGAAAAATTGTAGGGGAAATAATAAGGTATTTCGAGTATATGGGTTGGAATGAAATTCAGGAGAGCAAAACGACACTTTTTTGTTTAAACTACAATAAAGCTTTGCGGTGTTTTTAAAATAACACCTCTAATTCTCACCTTTTACAGCGTTTTTAGCATAGCACCTTTAATGCCGCTAATTTCGCCAGACAAAACGATTCCAATGTTACAAACAATGAGTGGCATCTAGCAATGCATCATTGCTACCTAAGTCACAAGAGATCATGATTCGACATAACCTTTTATGCAATAATCCTTAAGTCCTTTATCTCTGGATTGGACACAAGTAGCAAACTCCTATCATAAAGCTTGGACTGATCTCGCAAGACAAATTTGTTTCACGGGGTTAGACCTTTCGTCTCGTAATCCGTATAATTTTAGGCAATTCCTTCGCTTCAAATGCACAAAAAGGTGAAATTTGGCTCAGCAGACACCTCGAAAGGCTTGAACTGTTGGATAAATTTTTGCATTGAGTGAACCAAGATCAAGGCTTAATATTTTTCCAGCCAAGGACAGTCCAAATTATGAATATTTTATAAAGCCTGAAGGAGAAAGTGACCTAATATGCTAAGAAGTGAAGTTTGATCCAACAAGCAAATTATGTGAGTATGGGAACTTAGGTTGGCGAAATATAGAAATGACAAATATCAAATTAGGTTGAATTACAAATTATGTGCAGTTACATGGGTGTGAAACTTAATTTTAAATGGCGATCTAAGAAGAATTCGACATAAGTGTTTAATAGTAAAGAAGTGAACTTTGCCCAAGTAACTTTAATTTAACATTTTGATGTGCAAAAATTAAAGATTCCAGGAGATGCAAGTAGAATATCCAAATATTAGGAAGGATTATCGACTTGAGTACAAATTCGTGAGTATGTACAGCATAGAGAAGTACATTGTCAAATCATAAGAAAATGAGGAATTAAATATACGCAAAACATGCTGTTAACAAATTCATTCATAGGCTGCTGTTTTTGAGTTAGATATGGTGTATTGGGCATATAACACACCTTTCCACACATTTTCCTGATGCAGATCATAGTATCGAAGAATCCGCAAATATTTGGTTAAATATATTTTGTAAACATATATAGGTAGCTTACTGATGGTTAAATCACACTTTTATCAACCTGACTATTAGGCTCTATTTATGGAGCTAAACCTATGGAGCACAGACAAGGTTGAGAGGATATATTTCCTTTGACTTGTATTGAAAAGCTTCTTATTCCCTTTGACAAGTTTGTGAATAGCTAACACCTATCTGACAACAGGACATCCTAAATAAGTAACATAAATTGATACTAAATCCAGCCTTTGTCACGATGAGGACAATTACGATGTGAAAGACTTACACATGCATGTATTTAATGGCAGTGCATAGCATTCATTCAATCCGTGTAAAGCAAACGCACAGCTGCACAAAATGTCAGACATGGCATCTAGAACATTGTTTGTCAGGGGTAACGTTATCACGTGTTGTAGGCAATAATCTAACAGTTGACAGACATTAGTAAAATTAGCCATAACGACAGTAATAACACATGAGAAAGAGAAGAAACTTTCGGTGTTGGTACTAAGCAGTTGCAGACATTGAAACCTCAGTGAATATAACAATGGCAGTAAAGTACACAACACTCATAGAAAGGATATGAAAACGAAAGACATACCCTTTTCGTCATGGGCCATGAAACATCAGTAAAACACCATAACCTACAGCAAACGTGATGGAGAGAAAAGAGCACAGCACCACGGAAAAAGTAGGTAAACCAGGAATTCAACGAACCACCGTTCATCGGCCGCCACAGTCACCATGCGGCTCCTCCGAATATAACAGGTACTGACCAAAGGACTAATTACAATGCAAATTGGGCAGACGGATCCTATAGCTATCGTAGAGAATGAAACACTTATGAATCTTAAGAGAATTTCATACAGAAACAGTTTAAAGGAATGAAATAACACAAATAACACAATGGAAATTGACAAACAGAAAGGAATGAAAAATAAAAGAAAAAGGAAAACATTTTGATTTGAATCGTTGTGTAGAGTTGGAGGGATGTCAAATTTTGGGAGGATTAGAGGCGGGATCTGTGAATTTCACAATTGAAACGGTGCGTGATGATTTCAATTGAAACGGTGAGTTTTGAATAATTAATTCATAATCAATTTATGTTTTTTAGCTTGGAAAATTTTGAAAGGCCATAACTTTTGGCTCGGTTGTCCGATTGGGACGATTTTTTTTTTGATTTCGAATAACTTTTCGAGATCTATGCGCTGGCAAACTGCCGAAGGCGGTTTGCCGAAGTTTTCGTCGAAAAAGATCCTTTTTCGCCTCTAAATTTTGATTTTTTCGGTTTAAAATTGAATTTTAAAACATTCAAATCATTAATTTCCTTATTTTTTTGAAGTAAACACAGAATTTTTTTACAGAATTGTTGTATTATTTTTTCTGATTTGACACGTGTATAGAATAGGTCCGATAAATCGTTAGAACATAAGTAATATAATTAAGATAATAATAGTATTTTTATAAT